>NC_050587.1:40285000-40385000 GCF_013368585.1 Megalops cyprinoides | reverse complement strand
ACAGAGCGTTACACACTGTCCATTCCAGTACCTACAGAGCGTTACACCCTCACACACTGTCCATTCCAGTACTCACAGAGCGTTACACACTGACACACTGTCCATTCCAGTACTCACAGAGCGTTACACACTGACACACTGTCCATTCCAGTACTCACAGAGCGTTACACACTGACACACTGTCCATTCCAGTACCCACAGAGGGTTACACCCTCACACACTGTCCATTCCAGTACTCACAGAGCGTTACACACTGTCCATTCCAGTACTCACAGAGCGTTACACATTTTTACATTTTACATTTATTCATTTAGCAGACACTTTTATCCAAAGCGACTTACATAGGTTACAGTTCTTTACAATGTTATCCATTTATACAGCTGGAAAATTACTGAGGCAACTGCGGGTTAAGTACCTTGCCCAAGGGTACAGCAGCAGTGTCCCAGCGGGGATTGAACCGGCAACCTTTCGGTTACGAGTCCTGCTCCTTAACCACTATGCTACACTGCCGGTGTACACCCTAACACACTGTCCATTCCAGTACTCACAGAGCGTTACACCCTAACACACTGTCCATTCCAGTACTCACAGAGTGTTACACCCTAACACACTGTCCATTCCAGTACTCACAGAGCGTTACACCCTAACACACTGTCCATTCCAGTACTCACAGAGCGATATGCCATAACATTCTGTTCTTTCCAGTTTTTACAGTGTGTAACACAAAGTGTGTCACACACTAACAATCACAATCACAAACGCACAATCAATTCCAGCTCTTACAGTGTGTCACACAGTGGCCACATTGGTCACTGTGTTCACATGGCAGTCGGTGTTGCTCTGAGCACATTCTGGCAGAACGCTGTTGAGCAGAGCAGCTGTTGCTCATTTAAGTCTCTTGTGCTGGAGGGGACTGTGGGAAAGAGCGTCTGCTGAATGCATGTAGTGTACCGTAAGGCAGCACCCAGCTGAAACGGCCTTCTGTTCCGCTTCTCAGTCCTGCTGTCCATCTCCTCCCTTCTGTGTGACCCGAACCCGGACGACCCCCTGGTGCCGGAGATCGCCCACACCTACAAGGCGGACAGGGAGAAGTGAGTCAGGACCCATCACCTGCTGCTGTTACAGAGCGCGCTTTACACACACACCACACACACAGGGACAGCAGACGAATCCCAGCTGGGCTTCAAACCTAAAACCGTCTGGTCTGAAGTCCAGCCACACTGCTGATTTGGGGCGAGGTAGTCCAGCGTGGAGTCGATGGTTCAGCAGTTTTAGTCTCATGAAAGCATCTCAGCTTCTGCACATGAGTAAAATGCAGGTAGAAAATTTGCGGTAATGTATGTGCTCCCTGAAGCCAGCTCGACACCGAGTTTGACACTTCCTTTGTTTTCTAAACCTCAGGTACAACAGACTGGCGCGGGAATGGACTCAGAAATACGCCATGTGAGCTCACCATGGAGACGCGAGACCTGAGTGAAAACGCAGATGGAACGTTTGCTTTTAAACACAGGCGCTGGCAGAGGGAGCTGGAGAGAGGGGGCTGACCCCCCCACAGGAGAGCTGACCCCCCCCCCCCCCCCCATCAAATGCAGAGAGTCGCAGAATGACAGGCTGCCCACTGATACAGGTCCTGAAGGTTGCCGTGGCAACACGTGCCCCATCTCTGAAGTGGAAGTACCATGTCTCCGCTGCCCTGGAAACACAGAATTCTATTTCTGCTGTTATTAAAATTGTTGTCATTGGTATGGTTGCTGTTCAAAGGATTGTGACGGTACGTCTTGCTGAATGGCAGTTGATTTGACGCTTACGTTGCAGGGGTCTGTGTGTTACGTCCTCCCCTCTGTACCTGGTGTGTAATGTTCAAGAACACAGGGAACCTGGGCCATACTTTTGACCTTCATTGGGAAGCAGCAGGCATCATGCACCCCTGTCTACAGCTTAGGGTAGCATCCACCTTCCCTGCTCACTACAGTCCCCTGTCTGTGGGTCAGGGGAAGGGCCGCTGAATCTGAACCAGGTTTTTCTTTTTAACCCAACCCGACAGTTTGATTTAGAGAAGGAAGCAGGGGGGAAAGAAATAGAATGACACCTTTAATTTGTGCTGGACATTCATTTGCTGGTTTAGTGCAGAATGACTGATGTCCTAGGGAGGAACTGTGAATAATGACACTGATTTCAGCAGAGATCAGCTGTGTGGTCTGCTATAAATTTCCCATGAGCACTCGGTTCCTGACTTCCCACAAAACATGGACAGCTCCCTTGGTGAACTCTGACCTCAGGGAACCCTGAACTTTTAGGATGTTTAGCGCTGTTTTAGGAGAATAGGGGATAATCCTGAGAAATGAAATGTAATATAGCTTTCAGCCATACCCTGAGTTCTGTTTAAACACCTCATCATAGGCCATATATATAAGAGAGGAGGTCTGAGAAAGTTTATCTTCCTGGTACCAATCTTCATCCCTCATTCTCAGACCAGAGCCCAGTGTTTTTAACACTTTCTCATCAGGCATTGTATTCAAATCACAACAAACTCAGTTTGGTTACTCCTTCCTTTCTGTGTGAAGTCTCAAGTCTTCTACGCCGGTCTGAGATTTTTGCAGGATTTTAAAAAAGTGCAGTTGAACTCCAGTATTGTCAGAGCTGTACTCTGCCCCACCACCTCTGTCAGCACATGCCTCTCTCCCTTCTTCCGCCCGGCTGTCAGCACACGCCTCTCTCCCATCTTTCGCACGGCTCGCTCTGATTTCTGTGCTGTGTCCTGCTTGGGGAGGAGCCCCTGCATCAGCCCCACAGGGCCGTGCACAGACCCGGCCTGACAGAGATGGGGAGGTCGTGAAAACGCCACACGACAGTCAGAAACAGACTGCTGCAGTGTAACGTGTGATACTCATTCCATCAGTGAGCGAATGACTCATACAGATTTTACCTCCCAGGAGTCTCCACATCAGCCTGCTCATTCATGCATAAAAGACTTCTGTCATGGCCCAGTGGCTGACATCCCATTAGCCAGCCTTTGAATGGCCCCCAACCTGGAGAATTACAGGCTTAATGATGGTTATGGAGAAACAGCTAATTTTTCATCTCTTTTTAGTGCTTCTCTTAAAACCTCTGCCCCACTCTGACTTACAGAACCATCTGCAGAATGCTGCTCTTTGATCATTCTGCCCAGCAGTGGCAGTCACCTCCAGCGCAGAGGTAGATCTGAGGGGTTCACAGGGAGAGGGGGTATCGAGAGGAAAGAAATGTGAGGTTTTTTGTTTCTTTGGCCCTTTCATGAAATCCTCTGAGTGGCTGAGTCCTGGCGTGGGGACAGTTTGCCCACGCTGGGGGTTAAACGATGCCCCTCACTCTGTCACGCCTGCATCTGCGCTGGTCTCAGGTGACAGAGAGGATGGCCGCGCTGAGGACGGAGAGCAGGATGCGCTGAGACTGATGTATTTTAAAATGTACAATTATTCTAAAAATTCTGTAATGGGATCTGAAGCAGTGACCGTGCTGCAGATGCTGGGCTCGTTGTTCTGCAGCTCACAGGAAGACTCGAGCCTTAGAGAAGCTGGCTCTTTGCACTTCATGAATGTACTGATTGATTTATTCCTTTTGCATCTGTTGCCAGGTGTGTGCAAGCAGGAGCAATGGATACATAACCTCGCTGTGTCTTTGCTCTTGTTTGAGTCTGACTGGAGGTTCGAGTGACAGGAATCGTGTGCAATTCTCACTGTTATTCAGTGTTATTTCCCCTGGGCAGTGCATGCATGGTCCACTCGCCACCGCCGTACTGAGGAAGTGATCACTGACAGCCACCGCGGCGATTTCAGGGGTGTCCCCTCAACCCAGCCCCTCCCTTACAGTGCACCTCTGACCGCAATTAATGCAGCCTTAATTGGTATAACATGTTATCGTCATGCTTTTTGGCAAAAGATGTTTTATAGTATTAAAAAAATGTAAGACATGAATTTACTTTAGCCTTTATATGGGTCTTACCTGATCGAAACTACACACAAGTGACAGGTGTCATTCATAGGTGTAGAATTGTTGCAGGTTTAGCTCATTATTTATTAATGATTTGATGTATTAATAGACAAAAATGACATGTTTAATGACCTGGTATCACTACTCTGATGATTCACTGTGAGGCAGAAGGTGGATAAAGACCTCTTTCAAGTAAAGGTGACTTACAGAACTGCAGCAGTGCATCAAAACATTTTCATATTCAATTTTAAGCAATTCTGTCAGGGTAAAAACCATATCAATCTTAAGCAATTCCGTCTTTTTAAAAGCCATAGTCAAAGTCTTAAGTGGGAGGCTTGAAGTGTTTATGTGGTCAGTTTTGAAAAATATATTGGTCATTATTTTCTGACAGATGAAATTATGTCAAAAGAAATATAGTCTGTTGCAGTATTACCACACAGAAAAAGGAACTACTTCATTGCTATTAAATTTGACACTTCTCAAAATCTGTTTGATAGACTATCAGAATTATATATACAAATTTTGAAAGAATTTTCTGGGTCCAATTTGACCATGACACAGATAACTCTTGTCTTACACTTTGGGTCAGCTTGGCCACCCTTGAGCTATCTGAATGCTTGTCAAAGTTTGAGATTAAAGAGGATATAAGCAACCCAGATCAGTATTGCTCCTCCTGAACTTCACAACATCCTGCTCCACGTGTCCCACCGCATGAAAAACAGACCGTCTGGTCTGCACCTCCATCTAGTAGCAAAAGTAAATTTGTTCACTGCTTCCGAGTCTGACAAACACAAACAGCGTGTGACGGCCCCCTAGTGGTCAGCAGTGGTCTTTTTCTTGCTTGTACAGCACAACACCTTGGGTTTTATCTCCATTTGATTTCTTCTGAAAACAGAGCATTACAAAGCACACTCCAAGTATTTTATTTGATAAATAAATGTTGACTGATTGATAGCATTAGTGAAAACAGTGATTACAGGAGAACAAACGTCAGCTATCAAAAACACCAAGACACAACCCGAACACTTCTAAGATTTACATTATACCTTTATTAATAGGAGTATTACTGGACAAGATTTACTGGACCAAATGTAATGTATACAGTACATGAGAGTAAATGTAAACTGCAAAAAATGGAATTGCTTAAGTATTGTGTCCCAAACCATGAGGATTGTGACCCTTATGTTTTATGTTGTAACAATGTAAGCAAAGACAGGTCAATGAGGTAACAGAGTGAGTCAGAGGAATGGGGAGTGTGTGTGTGACCCCGAGTGTGTGTGTGTGTGCGCGAGGGGCTCAGTGGGGCAGCTCATGGGGCACCAGCTTGTAATGGGCACCACAGGAGGGGCATCGCTGGGGCTCGCCTTCATGGAGCCAAAACCACACCACTGACGTGTTATCCTCCTCACCTGCAGGGGGCACAAGAGGGAGGGGGGAGACAGGGAAGGAGGGGTCAGGTCAGGACAGTACTCTGGCTTTTACTTCACTGAACTCAAACGAACTCTGGAGTCTGCCGGGAATGCTTTATTCAAAGGGGCTGGACTGGGGCAGGGCGGAGTCCAGAGCAGCGGCTGGGATCCACATAAACAAGTATTCCTGAGTGAGAGTGCACCAAAGCCTTGCGCAACCACACTGAGCTCTAAGCACGAGCAGCGCCCGCTGGGTACTGCGTCACACACTGTCTACGTTCATATGAGTGACACAGAGGGTGCCGGTGCTCCTATGGAGGGCTAACAGATACCATTACAGCTCAGCAAATCCACTCCACGACTACATTTAGATACACCCGAGAGCCGAGGACAGGCCCTGAGACACAGACACAGGAGAGACGGCAGAGATAAGACAGCAGACTCACAGATGCAGCCCACGATCCTCTTGTTGGTGATGGAGGGGACGAGGTGCGGGTCCTGTTTGGACCCGGCGTACTCCTTGGGTTTCATCATGTTGTAGGGGTCCTGGGAGAGAGAGATGCGATTGGTTCGAGTTTCGCTGACTGGGACACGGTTGCAGGATTATCTGCAATTTCCTCACACTGATATTCTCACCATCTTAATGGAAATATATTTCATTAAAATTGTAACGTTCATCTGATATAAAATGTACTTAATACTGCAATAAAGGTGAATCAGTTTGAGCTTCCTAACTACAGAAGCTGACTAACAAAAACATCGTCTAAAATACCTACTCCGCCAAAGAACAGTCAGCCAAGGTAGCGCAGAGCAACCAACTGTTGATCGAACAATGTAAATATAATAAAGAAATAAAATAATGAATAGGATGCGGTTTAATACGCACACTGCCCTCTTTCATGGCCCGCATGACGATCTTCTCCATACCGGTGGCTTGCTCCTCGTCGGTGGGAATACCTGTACAACATTCACCACCACACTGTCAAGGACGCTATTCAGTAAAAAAATACCTAAAAATCCAACTTCAAGGGCAACAAATTAAGACTTACTGAATCGATCATCAGTCTGTTTTACGATGTAGTTAAGAATTTAACGCGTTTCAAATTCCTACGTTTCTTCAAAGTGACTTAGTGCTTGATCGACCTCGTTATCCAGGAAACATGTATGACATGTATTATGTCACGTAGCTGCCTATTGAAAACCACAGAGCTACCGGGATAGCTTGCTAGTCAAGAGTACATGGCATTTTAGCCACAATAAAATGGTACACTGACATGCAAGCTTATTAGCCAACAAGAACCGGCACAAACACAGTGGTACTACAGGTAAGCCGGAAAATGTGTCACTGCAGCAAGTTAGTGGCTAACTTGGGGCTATCTCGGTCTTTTGCTGGGTCGCCACTGTCAGCTAAGCGACGGTAACGTTAGCTAACTAACATGCAAGCTTTATATTAACCAACTAACGACCAGCTAATCACATATACATAAACATAACAAACAGCCAGGCTAATGTTAGTGATTTTAGAGTAGCTAACGTTAACTAGCCAGCTTTGTGGATATTTCTTCGCTATCTAGCCACTGTGTCGGCCTAGCTGCAGATAGCCGGTTAGCCTCTGATTGCCCTTGACTGAAGATCACTTCACGGGTGTTTTATCAGACCCATCTGCCCGATTCCGCGGGTAAACGCACAGACCGGCTCACCTCCAGCCGACATGCCGCGGGTGAGAGCGGGGACCGGGGCAGCCCGGTGGGTGACGGCGGCGCGGACGGCCGTCCTGAGCAGTAACCTTGCAGCCATACTTCCCTTCCGCCGAGAGATTATAGTGAGGATGGCGTCGCACTGATTCTGCGTTATCTAACGCGGTCGCATGCGTCTGACGTCAGAGCGAGCGGCCTGGCGTGGCTCCTCGGTTCAGTGCCAGCTCCATTATGTATTGTATGTAATACCGTAAAACTTATATAATAATAGCAGAGTCTCCAATAAACGCAGGCTTCTTATAATATGGTATGCGCGACCCTTTCAGTAAAATAAACGCCGGGAAAAATTCTATTTATTTTCCGTGACTATGAAACAAAGAGCAGTGGGTTAAAATGCTTACAGTAGTCCCATTTATTTTTTTGTGGCTAAAAAAACGAAATAACACTGGTTTTGAAAAGGTACCCCTACTGTTTTCCATGCTATGAAAAGGAACGCACACTGTCAACGTGATAGTGCTATGGAATTCGTGTTGAACATTATCATTCAGTGTTTGATGGGATACAACTGGGGTTTGAAAGTTTTTAGAGCGTCTTTACTTTCACCATGTACATGAAACACCTTTTTTTATGTGTCCTTTATAACATATCTATATTATATTAGCATGTATAATTTGTGTAATTTAAATCAAACAGTTAGAACCAGAACAAGAACAACAAAACCCTATTTCCTAAGGGCACGGCTATCTCTAGAACACTTTACGTTTTGTTCATAATTCCTTTCACACAGCTGATTAACGCCGCTACTGATACAGCAGCAAGAACGCTATGATTCCCGGGGACGGACCGGCTGCAGTGTCATTTCTTTAATCAAAAGCGCATGCGACGTACCCCACTGATGAGAAACTCCAATCTTAGCATGCAAATTATAACCGTGTGTTCACTGATGATATTAACCATGACATGATGACAGATCATAAATGATGTCAATTTTCCTGTCAGACGGTCGGCTGTAGATGACAGCTGAGACGAAGCTGTGAAAGTACATGGAAGACCAGGAGCTGTAAGCGCGATTTTTATTAATTAGCTGTAGTATGCAGGTTTACCAGCAGAGGCCACCGGTTTGCCACGCTCTTCTGGTTTGCCGTGTTTTTCCACGCATATTATGATTCATAATTATTTCATCTTATAATATTTTTTACGCTTGTGAAATGCTCTCTCTGAACTCTCTAAGGATGGTTATTAATCAGAAGTCAGAAATGGTATATTAATAAGATTTTGTTGTAACATGTTAATAAAGAGAGTGGGTGTACAGTGTCCATATTATGGCTATGATTACAGTGTGTGCAGAATTTCTAACAATATTTTATTTTTATAACAATTTAATACTTTCAGTGACAGATTGATTAAACGGGTTTGATAGGACAGGCCAGAGCTGGGAAGCATTATTAACGGCACTGCAGGATTATTGATGATGCAATCCAACAGGAATATTAAGATGGAGAATAAGAGGCGGGAGATAAGGAGGACACTGACAAATGGTCCATCTTTGGCCGTTTACTGTCAGCTGTATGAAGATGTTTCTGAATTCTGTGTTCAGATTAAATGGTACAGAAACAAAAGTTTGTAAGGAGTCAGACCTCAGAGTCCTCGTGGTTATTTTGGTAGGACACTTAAATATCACCTTCAACCTGTCCCTGTGATCACATTAGAACAGACCTAAAATAAACATAGAATAAACACATTAAGGCAGATGATATATGAGGATACTGTACGAGTACAGTAGAAATAAGAAGGACTATGCTAAGAGTTTTTTTTTTTAGAATTTTGATGCTTTGCAGTTTTTCCAGTGTTTTGCCAAACCTAAGAAAGTGCTTCTTGTGCACTGTGTCGTAGCCCTGGTCTCAGAGCTCCGGGCCTGCTACCGCTGTGAGAATGAATAGAATTGAAGGCTAAAAATATTACTGTCTTCAAGGATGTCTCTGAAAGACCAGAAAGACCAGACAGATTCAGATAATCGAGGGAATGACTCATGGCAGCGAGTGCCGTGGAGACGGTGAGGTCAGAAATTGTGAATGGAGGACCCAGGAGAGTTATGTAAGTGACCGTTACGGCAGACGAGGTTCCTCTCCATGCTGGAGCCAGCCTCTCCACCATCTCCATCCTCCTGATATCGGCTGGCTGTTCACTCACCTTCTTTAGATTTAAGCCCAGAGGACAGAGCCTGTTCGTGGCTCCAGGCGAGAGCTGAAACATTAATGCTCTTTCCCGGGTTCAGAGAGATCTCCAGCTGTTCCACGGGAGGAGGGGGCCGAGGGCGTAACTGATCTCTGCCAGACACCCCCCCCCCATCCCGCACCTCAGGAGAGGCACACAGTTTCAGCAGATCTGCTGTTCCCTCAGATCTTTCTGCTCCGTTTCAGGTTCCTGCCTCAGGTTCTGCAGATTTAATTGCAGTTGTGACTCTGTAATTTCTCCCATGTTTCAGCTTGCAGTCATTACTACTGAGCATCAGATCAGATGGAGAGATATTCCCTCTTGCTCTTTCTCTCCCACTGAATCCATCACCATGCACTGTACATACCGCAAAAAACTGCACAATCAATAATAATAATAATAACAACAATTATTATCCTAATAATAACAAAGGGAGTAATTATAGCAGCAATGATAGTGATAGTGACATCATCAGCATTAATGATGCATGAGTTCATTAGTCTAGCTTCAGTGGTCACAGTCCCACAGGCATGACAGTTGGCTGCTTATTGTGCTGCCAAAATCACACTTTTCTCCTCTCCTGGGAAGACTCATTTTTTGGATTTCTGTTGTTTCTATTAAGCAGAAGAAAGTTCCTCTGATTTCTCTGTGTGTCCTACATCTGGTTAGAGAGTGTAACTCTGTGTCTGTATGAGCCTCTCCGGGTTGCCAGATGTTGCTAGGCCTGCCATTCTATGTAGGTTGCCAGGTGTGCCTGTATCAGATGGTCCCTATGATCAGACTGTTACCACTGAGGCGTTTTCCTCCCCCCCTCTCTGTCTTTCTGGTTTTTTGTAAGTGTGTGTATATATTTTTTTCTCATATGTAAATATGTACATAGTACCTTTCTCAAGCTCTTAGTTAAAACAACTGTATTAAATAGAAGGTTTTTAAAAAGGCAGAAAGTTCCTTTTGTACTTTCTTTCTTGCTCTCTCTCTATTCAGTTAAACAGGCTTTAATGGCATGACAAAGAAACATTTTCTACAGAATTTGAAAAGCTAATTTGAAACAAACGAAATCAACTACAATTAACACATCTAAAATAGAACAGAACAAGAACAAAAAAAGTAAAACAGTTAATAAGATTAATTTCATTCAAGCTTTATCTCTTTGTGTTTTTCCATTTTTTTAATGAAGAGCAGCTGTGTCCCAATCTCCTGTTGATCATGGTGTGAGCACTCTCTGTCCTCCACAGAGAACCATTGGCCACACTGTTCACCGACTCTGTACTTTCTCTCTCTCTCTCCCTCTTTCTCTCCCTGTCTCTCTCTCCCCCTCTCTCGTTTGAACTTCCCATATTTTTCAGTGTTTGGCGGTTCGCTAACTGCCTCTTTGGGATTCAGGCCATTGTAATAACGATACGAGGCCTGTCACATCCTCAGAATGGCTGATATAAGCGAACCCCAGCGGGCCACAGGAAAGAACACAGACGCGATGAGAGAGCACCTGAGGCCCAGCGAGCTGGCCTCAGACAGGGAACACTCAGGGTGTCCCAGGCTGCGCGCTCTGCAGGGCCTGCCAGCTGCACGGCGATGTGGGAACAGCTTTATTACTCATTTGCTTGGTGGCCAGCCTCACCCCGGGCCAATCAGCATGCTGGCAGCCTCATGCATATCACAGCTGGAACAGGGATGAAGTGATTCTGGCTCAAAGGCGCAGTAACCGCAGCACATCCGGGAACAGAGCCTGACACAGTGGATGAGCCCGGCTTCTGAACCGCTGCTACACGCTGTCACCACTGTGTCCTTATCCACATGCTGGACAGCACACGTCAAAGCCAATCCACATTAGCACATTCTCTAAGAGGCTGAAGTGCATTCTGGGTAGGTATTTGCACTTCAGACAGTGATGGTATAGGTTACCACACAGCTAAATACTTATGCATTGATTTGTTTGTTGAAGAAATGCTGAATGGATTTCAGTGGCTCTTCCTTGTACATCATCGTCCTTACACCTACCGCTGGAGTTTTGTTTACGATTGATCAGTCTTTCCCTGGATGGATGCTGTACCCTGAACAGGAGGGGGAGCACTGTGGGGTTGGGGGGAACCAGCAGGTCTTAAGAACCAAAGGCTGCTGGTTCAGTTCCCTGGTGGGGTGTTGCTGTTGTACCCCTAAACACTCTCATGCCTCTTGCTTTGTAAACAGGTGCTACGGAAGTTACTTTACCAGATAAATAAGTCATTTGAACCAGTGTTTCTCAATCCTACTCCTGGAGGCCCACTGTCCTGCATATCTTCTGTCTGTCCTTGCTCCACAGCTGTCCTTCAGTCACAGCTGATTGAAATTAGTGTGCATGCTCTTGATTAAATCAGGTGTGCTCAGCTAATCAAAAGTGCCACTGATGAGTTCAGTCAGGTAGGTAGAGCAGGGAAAGATGGAAAACGTGCAGAGCGGGGGGGCCCCAGGAGCAAGATTGAGAATCAGTGATTTAAACTCTTATTGAGTTTGATTTTGCTGCTGTACACACATGTGGCAGTCAGAGCAAACCCCCCCACACAGGGAGCATCAGACTTTTTGCAAACTTTGGGAGTGTTTTCAGGACTCCACACCGGCAGGCATAGAGCAGTGCTTTTGCTCCCAGCTGGGCCTGTTAATCACCTCTGCTTGCTCTGTTTACATCTTCACCGCTAAATTAAATCAATTCTGCAGGCAACATTTCTCATTTTTCTAGCACCGTTCATTTATTTAATCAGAAAGCAATCAGCCAGCAATCACTCTCTGTCATCTACTCTCCGTGCCAAAACACTGCCACCCTGAGATCTCTGTCTGTTTATGGAATTCACAGTAGGCTCATAAAATGTAAATGCAAAGTAATAACTAAATTACAGGGCCTTTCTACTTTTCTATTAATATTTCATGATTAAGTAAGTAATAAGTATGGGTTTATATGCAGGACAAAGTTCCATGCATCTGAAAAGTAGCTTTTTGACAGTCATTGTTTACTGGATTGAGACAAGAACACAGTTTTGCATTTCTAGTGATTTTTTTCTTCCAAAAACACTCAAGAACAAAAAACTGCCTTTAGACGCTGCCTTTAGACTCTGCCTTTGAACCCTGGCTCGCTGCTGGGAGTCCAGTGGAGAAATGGCAGTATAAACAGCTTTTGTCACTGAAACGTACGAGGAGAGCGGACCCTGGACACTCAGTCAAAGAGAATCGTAAAGGCTGGGAATGCTTCACCCTGACATAAGATAAAATAAAACATAAAACTCTGCCGTACACACCTGCATCACTGATGTCACATGGGAAACAGATAGCAGAAGCGGCCAAAGGTCAGAGGTCAGCTAACAGAAGAGGAGGCAGGTCAAAATAGACACGCAGAACGGACTCAGAAAGGTACAAAAAGTGAGATATACTGGTGTGGATGGCACGTTGGTGACCTCCTGTTTGGAGCATTAAATGCTCTCAGCGTCAGTCGGAGAATCTGCCTCAGCCAGGTCAATGAGGTCGCTCTCCTGAGTGAGTCACTGATGCCCTGATTCAGCTGTGTTCAGGGGGCTGTGACTTTCCCACCCCCCGCTCTCTGCTGCTCTAATTAATGCAGGGCTCCTGCAATGTGAAAAAATGTGTCAAAATACCTAAATTATGCATGAGGCCCCCAGCCGCGCGGAGGAGCCGAGGAGTCTGGGTGACCGTGGAAAACAGAACGCTCACATGCGTCCTGAAGCATCGATTCTGGAACTCTCCTGGGTCAGCAACACTTCTCCAAATCGGCAAACGTGAGAGAGAACGTCCCGAAAAAGCCTGTATCTCTAAAGAAGCATACACACAGAAGACAGTGTTAACGAGCCAGGTGAGTGCCTGGCTGGATCCATGCTCTGATGGAGTGTAACTCTCTGGTGAGAGCTTCTTGGCTCAGCGGCAAAGTAACTGCCTAACAACTTCATGTCCGATCCCATCAGTAAAAGAAAATATCCTTCTCATGGTAATTAGACTTTAGTTATTGGCTGGCAATAATAAAACACCATATTATAAGTAAACAAATCACAGACAGTCTAGATTAAAAAACATAAGGGACTTGTTTCAAAGAGGATTCACAACTGGCTTCAGCATAACAGACAGTGTAGTGATGTTATAGATCACATTTGTGCAGGGTGTTGTGGGAATCGGAGTTCTGCAGGGCTCCCTGTTGGGACCGCTGTGGTTCTTTGTTTGCCTTGATGAGGACTTTAGGAACAGATTAGTTAAACTTGCAGGTGACACACAACTGACAGGAGTGAAGCAACATGTTTGGAAGGATCTAAAATAATTCAAGAAGATTAAAATACAATGCAGAATTGTGTAGGTACCTGGCAAATGAAATTTAACATTGACCTAGAATAAAGTCTGACATGTGGGCAGTACCAATTAAAGTTATTTTAAGGGAGGAGACAATGTGTAGTGTGTCCATTAGAGACTTGTTTATAATCACACAAATGTATCTGGATGTACACATTGTACTGAAGTGGTGAATGGCCATGCTCGATCCTGGTATTTACAGCCAAAAGGGCTGAGAATAAATCACAGGAGGTTTATTCATTTTGTGCATGTGCTTCTATCGCATTTAAAGTATTCTGTCCAGGCATAGCAAAGGCCAACAAGACAAGCACCAAACACACAGGTTATGGAGACAGTCTCAAGATGCTCTCATCTCTTAAGTCTCAGGAAAGTAAGACTCAGGGGAGGTAGTGAGTGACTGAAAATGGTGTCTAAAGACTAGCTAAGTGGATTACGGTGTGCTGAACCAGAGGGCACAGGTGGAAATTAGGTGGAGACAATTTTTACTCTGACCTGAGGAAGTCATTTGTCATGTAGTGAAATACCTTACCAGGATTCTTAGCGGTGGCAGACACCCCTGGCACATTCAAGACCAGGTCTGACACACCTACGTCAAGATCAACCCGATCTGGCTAGCACAACAAATCTGCACCCAGCTACGTTACATGAGCTAACTCGGCAAGCAAGCATGGCTGAATGCAACAGCAAAATTCACAAACCAACACTGCAAACATGAGATTCAAACATTTCATGACAGTTAAAAATTACCATATGGATCCGTTTTAAAAAGCAATAATGTACTCGAGGGGGTGCATTTTTGCGATTATAGACAACCCATCATAGTTATAGAATATTATCGGAATGGAAAAAAATAAACAAACAAACAAAAAACATACTGTCTTGCTCGAACTTGCGTACGTGGTGCGAGTGGTCTGGAACAGTCGTGAAATTCGTGTGCAGGTAGGAACAAATTCCACCAAAGAACAAATGAATGAATTCCATAATCTTCATCAGATTGATCGCACGCATATAATATGCACATAATCGTGCAGGAATAGAGAATCTCGCCCATAGTGAACAAGTGCCACACACGTGTAAACAGTGCTTCTCATCTCATGCAATTTCATACAGCGCACCTGAATGAATCACACAGAGCAGGCCTAAGTATAAATCTCAGACGGTGTTGATCCCCGGGTACACCTCGGGCAGCAGTGGTACGCGTCCAGCAGGCCATTAGCGCGGCGGCTTCCAACAGCATTAACGTCGCTGATTCCAGGCAGTATGCATAAATGCGAGGCGAGGCGCGTGCCTGGGGTGCGATATTAGCGGCTTTTCAGAACACGCTGACAACGGCCCTGGCGCGGACCTGCAAGGACAATTACTGCCCCGCGCCCTGAGAGCAGCCGTCGTAATTAGGCTTTCAGCTCAGCGGTTTTGGCGGTCGGGATTTTGTCATTATTCAGTGCCCTCCCAAGGTGCAGAGAGTTGTTAATCTCCCCTCAGCCTTTATGCACAGTGTCCAGGACGACCGGACTGTGACCCCCTCGCTCGGGCTGCTGTTTGCACCGCGACTCCTTCACTCACAGCAATCAAGACGAGGCACTTAAAGTCAGCAGATTGCCAGTTTGAATCCCAGACAGGGCACAGCCCCCACACCTGACCTGAACATTTTTTTTTCAGTATGTGGCACGAAAATATGTGAGTTAAGCAAATGAACAGCAACCCTGCTGTGGCCCTGGTCTCCATCTACTCACAGCCGTAGCTTTCACAGGCAAGCAGATACCCTGCTGTGCATCAATGCTGAGGTGATGCCAGGCCAAAGGCAGTGAAAACACACACACAGCACAAACAGGCATCAGGGAAGCCAGTACATGATTACCTTGCTGCAACCTTGGCCTGGATGTTATTACAACCATTCATGCTATGAGCCTGGCTTTCAGCCATCTACCCAAACAACACCCCCCCCCCGGTTCTGTGCTCCTATCAGAGTACCGAGAACACCGCAGTGATACCAAACTCAGCTGATCATTGCAGTACTTGAAATTCCAAGTGAAGATTCAGGGGGGCAATTTTCAGAGATTTCCTACACAATTAACCATAAACCTAGACAAACTGGTCCCTTCAACAAATCCCTCTGAACACTTCCTTACAGTGTTAGCTTTTCACAGCATCCCTCCTCCACCCCCCCCCCCCTTCTTTTCCCTGTTTACAGTGTTCAAATGGGTGGGTGGGGGGGCAACACCCTCAGCCCACAGTCAGGTTCAATCCCATCTTTGGACTCAAGCCACGTACCGCCATATCCTCATCAGTCGAGACCTTTACATCCTGTTTGCATGGAATTTCATTTAGATTGACATATTTGATATGGGAAAGCATGGACAAATGTAGTCCAAAGAGCATCTCCATGTCTGTCATGTCTGAGAAACGTTTCAGCTAAATGCCAGACTGAAGCCACACAGACTGAGCAGACCTTAAAAAGCCCTGTAGTGCTTTAGTTTACTTTATCCAAGAACTTCATCTGAAGGAGCTGCACTCTGATTTAACGTCTGATTTAACAGTAAACAGCCTCTTAGAGGCTGATGCGTAGAGCTGCCTCGTAATAACCGACCCCTTTGATGTTATCCTGAATATAACCCGGGAAACCTGCGAAGACGCAGAACAGCATGTGTTCTTCTGAGCGCTAAATATAACCCTGGTGTGTGCTGGTTGCGTCTGTGCTCCCCCTGCTGGCAGGAGCTGGTAAAGGCACCGTGTCCCACACTGTGCCGGCTCCATGATTGACACTCTCACCGGCAGACATCCCTGATGCTTTGCATTCTCCTCTTGTCTCGTGTTTCCTGGTTCGGATCTCGTGTGTCTTACACATTATATATAATTCAGGAGCAACACTTTCAACAGCGATTCAGAGACAGCAGCCAAAAGAAATCTCCCTTCCAGCCGGCTTGCTGTTTGCAGTCTGTTCCCGATACAGAGGTGGAGCTGATATAGGAATATATATTCATACACATCTATACGCATATATCTGTGTGTGGTGAATGTGTATGTGAGGGAGAGAGAGAGCGAGAGAGAGACAGATGACCTCATCATTATAATTTCATAAGTTCTCATGTGCAATTTGCACAGGAGTCACTGGATGTGGAGTCACTCAGTGCTGTGATGCTTTGAGGAGGGCCACTGTCACCCAATGTCACTGACACCGTAGCAGGAAAAGCATCAAAGCCACTGACAGCCATTCACCCCCCTAGAAAGCACAAAAGTAAGGGTTAGATACTGCTGCTCAGCCATGGCACGGCCTGACCCTTGACCTTTAACCCCATATCTGCTGCAGGTTTTGCTTCCACACTCTTCCCTGGGTGCCTGAATGGTGTGATGTCTCACTCCTCTGTTTCTGTGATGTCATTTCCTCTGTGATCTCCGAGCCCCTGAGTGAGAAGCTGGAGGAATGAGAGAGAAGGCAGCTGTCGGTCACAGAGTCTGAAACCAGTAGCCATGGCGATGGAGGGCTTGACCCTTAAGAGGTGCTGAACCTGCAGGGTACCAAACGTCCATCATTTGAATGATTCATAGGAGCATCCAAAAAAGGGGATGATCTTTCAACAAATGACTCCTTCTATTAAATCAAAAATGATAATGTTAACTTTGTACTCTTTCACATGGAATCATTTCATCTTTGAGGTCTTTGCAATGAACAAAATGATTTAACACAACCACTCTCTGTTATAATAACAGTAATAATTTAATGTGAATTACAGGAAAGGGACCGTAACACTTTGGCACCAGACAGAAGGTGAAGAGGAAAGTGCTAAAGGCCGATCCTTTCTTGAAGTGGCGAGGTTGTTGATTATGAGAAACGGACAGGACAGTTTATCAGTTTAAAGGTAAGTTCTGTGCCGCATGCATTTTGCAAACTTGTATCAGTGAAACGTGTCACTGAGAGGGCGGGGCCCGTGGTGTTGACTGTTCGGCTGTGACATCACAAACAGCTCGTGTCAGATTGGACGGGCAGCTCCTTGACCCCTCTACAGAACTGATAGGCCTGGTCTTCCTGCAGGGTGTTTTGGATGGAACACAAGCTGACAGCGAGATGCTTTTTAAAGCTCTCTGTCACCTTTGGTCTCTCCAGTCAACACCTGTCTGAATCAGCTCTCACCACACTGAGGACAGAGGGAGAGACCGAGAGAGAGAGAGAGAGAGGGAGGGAGGGTGAGCGAGAGAGGGGGGGGGGGGGAGAGGGAGAGAGAGAGAGAGAGAGAGAGAGAGAGAGAGAGAGAGAGAGGGGAGAGAGGGAGAGAGGGAGAGAGGGAGGGAGAGAGAGAGGGAGATGGGGGGAGAGAGAGAGGGAGATGGGGGGGTGCGTGAGAGAGAGAAAGAGAGAGAGAGAGAGAGAGAAAGGGAGAGAGAGAGAGAGGGGGGAGAGAGGGAGAGAGAGAGAGAGGGAGGGAGAGAGAGAGGGAGGGAGGGTGAGAGAGAGAGAGAGAGAGAGAGGGGAGAGAGGGAGAGAGAGAGAGAGGGAGGGAGAGAGAGAGGGAGATGGGGGGAGAGAGGGAGAGAGAGAGAAAGAGAGAGAGAGAGGTGTGGTATCCGCATCATCAACAAATCTCGTTTTAAAAATAAAGTGCACATCCATATTTTTATATGTAGAAAATGAACATTGACAAAATCATACTGTACACGACACGGACAGACACAATGTGCTCCACCACTGTCCCTCAGGCAACAGATGTGATTCCAGCCCCTGACCGCACCCTCAGACCTCATCACGCAAGAAAAAGAGCAGTGCGTTCAGGGCAGCACTGATCTGCAGAAACCATGAAAATATAATATGTATAATTAAAAAGTCAGCGCAAAAATAGTTTACACCAAACAAGATGTTTTTCCTTCTGCTCTGTGGGTGTTCTCCCCGCGGACTCCACAGACGAGAATGAGGACATATTTCCTAACCCAGAAACAGAGCTTTGCCTCTCAGTGATCTGTGGAGAATGGCGGGGGTACGGTTTCACCGGGACAGGAGGAGAGGAGCGACCACACGCCTGACACGCCTGACACACCCCCACACGCCTGACACGCCAACACACCCCACACGCCTGACACGCCAACACACTCCACACGCCTGACACACCGACACACCCCACACACGCCTGACACGCCAACACACCCCACGCGCCTGACACGCCAACACACCCCACACGCCTGACACGCCAACACATTCCAGCACACCTGACACGCCAACACACCCCACACGTCTGACACGGCAACACACCCCACACGTCTGACACGCCAACACACCCCACACGCCTGACACGCCGACACACCCCACACACCTGACACGCCAACACATTCCAGCACACCTGACACGTCGACACACCCCCACACGCCTGACACGCTGACACAGCCCCACACACCTGACACGCTGACACACCCCACGCGCCTGACACGCCAACACACCCCACACACCTGACACGCCGACACACTCCAGCACACCTGACACGTCGACACACCCCCACACGCCTGACACGCTGACACAGCCCCGCACACCTGACACGCTGACACACCCCACACACCTGACACGCCGACACACTCCAGCACACCTGACACGCTGACACAGCCCCGCATACCCCGCCCTCTGCTATCTCCCTCCCTTCCTGGGAGATAATTACAGCAACATCACCGAAAAACAGCAGCTCCTCAGCTCCTCAGCGACGGCCTGAATGGGAGGGGGCTCTTGGGAAGGACACCCCCCGCTCCGCTCCAAGCACAGAGCGCTGTAGACCCAGCAATCACAGATGTGGGCCCGTTCTCGTCGGGGTGTGAGAACTTCCTTAACGCTGGCAGTGTTCACTTTGTAAAGAGCAGCACACATCCGTCGCCTATCCCTCGTAAACGCCCAGTCCGCTGCCTCTGCCGTCTTTACTGCCGTGTAAATCCTTGCATCTGAAATTAAATTCTTGTCATCAGGCAAAGGCCATGTTAATATGAGGAGAAAATGACTCTCTAGACAGCAAGCTATGTTTACGCATTCAAATTAAATAAGCATGGATTAAATATATAAATATTTTTTATTATGGTGCATTTTTATTGTGGTGCATTTGCATTACGTATGATGTAAAAATAAGATTCACAAAAAACCCATGAAATTGTGGAGTGCTTCACTGAGCGACCAGTTGCAGAGAGTTAAACACATTGTAATGACTGTAGCTCCTAAAATGTGCAGTCAGAGTTACTGCCAGAGGCAAGCAAGAGAAGGCACATGTGCTTGCATAATAAGACACAAATAAAAGGTAGAGTGAGAGACAGAGAGAGGGAGAGAGAGAGATGGAAGAGGGAAAGGGTGAAAGAGAGAAAGGGGAGAGGGAGAAAGGAGAGATGAAGAGAAAGGGAGAGGAAAGAGGGAGAGGGGAGAGAGAGAAAGGAGAGAGAGATGAAGAGAAAGGGAAGGGAAAGAGGGAAGAGTTAGGAGATGGTGAGAGATAAAGAGAGAGAGGGCAAGGGAGAGAGACAGAGGAGAGTGAGGGAACTGTAAAGAGAGACAAGCAGAGTTGTATGGGTGGGGCAATGCTGCTCTGAGATGTTTCTGCAGAAAATATTTTTAGAAATTATTTATAACATTTATTATTCTTTCGAAAGTTTGAATCTGAAACAAACATGCTAATGATGATCTAGATTGTATATGCTGTAGCTGAATACACAAGGCAAGCAAAGAAAAATGTTAGCACTATATATTATATAATATATACTATATAATAAGGTAGTATTTCTATTCATTTTCAAAGATAACTCAAGTTACTAGCACAGTGACCTTTAAATCCTTCACTTTATCTGTGAAAGCAATTAACAATAACCAAGTAGCGTCCAGTTAGATATACATGCTGGATATGCTCTTGAATGTTAAGTATATGTTGGCCTGTTGTAACTGTAGCAGGCTGTGGTGTGAAACCTGATTGACTGTGCATTTGACAACACAAGTCTTTCTGTGTGTAACTGCTCAAATCCTTTTAAAAATAACGGCTGAGTGCCGCTTTAATGAGCTTCGGCCGTTTAGCGGCTGATCTCAGGCCAGCACCCAGGACAGATGCTTCTGAAGTGTGTTTCGTGCTCTGCAGTAGGAGGGGCAGAAATGATTGACGGGTCTCAGACAGGAAATGGAAGAGTCAGGACCTCCTGATGACTGCCTGCAGCTCCAGTCAGTTCTGAGGAGCTCGATTTCAGCGGCTCCCTGACATCTCAGGCACAACAAAGCGGGTCAAGAGTAATCACAGCACAGGGAGAGAGTTTTCCCCGTGTAAAGGCAGCCGTCCTCCGTCCTGGCCTCTGATCGGGGACGGCCGGCGAGCGGCCTGCCAGACACCTGTCCTCCTCTGCAAAGCGCAGATTTCTCCCGGCGGGGGGGCCAAACGCACGCAGTGGGATCAGGTGGGAGAGGCACCTGTCCTGACTGGCACCTGCAGGGAGGGCGATGAATGATTAACGCAGAGCAGGTGGGATACCTGTCGCTCCGTCTCTGAGCTGGGGGAAGACGGCGTCTGAGCCAATCAGAAGACAGGAGTCAGGAGACAGGAGTCACTTCCCCGTCAGAGGCGGAGCCGGCCTCGGTGCTGACCCCTGGTGGTCAGGGGGAGAATTTATGGAGTGTGTGGGACACAACCAACCTGCCACCCACTGGCAGCCTCAGAACAATTAATAAGGAGACAGAGAATTTACCTTTGAACTGGTAAGTAACCTGAACTTGGTTTTCATCTTTTTTTCACTTGTTTATGAGCCCGATTCAGCAGCTGATTCCTTGTCAGCCTCACTGTGTGAATATTGGATATTATGGATGTGAATGTGAAAGCATATCAGAACTGAAGCACAAAAGCTGTGTGTGCATTCATGAGGTGTAACCGATCCTCCTCCTTAGTTTAAACAGGGGGACTCTGACATCCTTCCCTACCTCTGTTCCTGCCTGCTGTGAAGAGGCCTAATGACCAGCCACTCGTTAGCGTAATAAAGCTGAGCACCACCGCTTTCCCTGTTGAGTCATTAAGATTCATCTAAGAACTCCAGTGTCCATTAGGGCACAATGCCTCTGATGTCTAAGATCATAAGCTGTGGAACTTGTTATATAGCAAAGAACCAGTGGAGTGTAGCGGTCTCAAGCAGAGAAGCTCTCTGGAATTGCCAGGCAATGGTCTGCCGTAATGGCCAGGCAAACGTCTCCGTAGTGTTTAACGGATGATGAGCTGAGAGGCTCCCTGGCAGCACAGCGGGCTAGGGCACCAAGTGCAGGCGGAGTCCCACAGCTCTGACCCCGGCGGAGTTCACCTGGGCGGAGTTTCACCTGGGCGGAGTCCCACAGCTCTGACCCGGGCGGAGTTCACCTGCCAGGGATCTTTCAGCACCGCTGCCAGCACCATCTGGTCTGTCCCGGCACACGTGAGTCACTCAGATGACATCAGGAAAATGTCCCTATGCTCTATTCTCTCATGGTGCACTGTGGGACTTGTAGTGTGAAAAACAGCTGCGGTTGGTCTGTGTGTGTGTGTGTGTGTGTGTGTGTGTGTGTGTGTGTGTGTGTGCATTAGAGGATTGCATTTGCTACGCCTCATTGCTCCAGTTGCAGAGAGTTAAACACATTGTAATGACTGTAGCTCCTAAAATGTGCAGTCAGAGTTACTGCCAGAGGCAAGCAAGAGAAGGCACACGTGCTTGCATAATAAGACACAAATAAAAGGTAGAGTGAGAGACAGAGAGAGGAGAGGGAGAGAGATGGAAGAGGGAGAGCGGTAAAGAAAGGGTGAGGGAAAGATGGAAGATAGGATGTCACGATGACATGACCCTGACGATGACCCCAATGTACCCTCGATTTTGAAGTTAGGGGTGAAAAAGGGGGAAATGATAAAGAACTGCCTGATGCCCTGAGGAAAGGCTTTTACACATGGAGTGACAGCCAGTTGTGGAAAAATGTATTTTATTATTTATTATTTGTATGTGAAGTGTCTCTTCCTGGCCGTCTCCTTTTTTTCCTCCGTGTCCTGCAGACTGCACTGTGAAGCCCTCCTGCTCTCCCGAGGTTGCCAGGTCTGTCTGTTTGTCTCAGGCAGAATCCTGCAGACCGTATATTGTGAGCCCCTCCTGCTCTCCCGAGGTTGCCAGGGCTATCTGTCTCAGGATCGGAGGCCAGACTGTGCCGGCCTCAGTCTGTACTGTTCCGCATTGTTTCTCTGTCAAACTCTCCCAGGTGACAGGTAGTCTGTCAGGGTGTAATGGCTTTTTGGAGGAGGCTGATATCTGTCTCTCTGATGCTTAACTCTGATGCTGTTGTGTTCTGTTTGGAAATTCAGGTTGTTCTCCCTCTCTGACAGGTTATCACTGATGCATAGGAATGGAGTGTGTGTGTGTGTGTGTGTATGATTGAATGATTCATGGTTCATATTACAGGATGTTTTGGCTCTCGCATTTTGTTGAATCACCTCCTCTTGCTGATGTATTCCTCCAGGTTCCACGACCACCCGCCGCACCTGATGCAGGTTCTGCATAGCGGCGGCTGGCTTGGCGGTAAACTGCAGGGTGACGGCAGGGTGGGTGAGTGAGCTCAGCGCTGTGTGAGGCGCGAGGTGTTAGAGGGAGTGACCTCAGGGAGAGCCGGGCCTCTGCAGGGCAGCGGGAACATGGCGGGAACGTTCAGTTCTGCCACCAAAACACAGGGTCACCAAGGCTGGTGGGAGAGGGAGAGAGAGGGAGGGAGGGGGAGAGAGGGAGGGAGGGGGAGAGAGGGAGGGAGAGAGAGAGAGAGGGAGGGAGGGGGAGAGAGGGAGGGAGGGGGAGAGAGGGAGGGAGAGAGAGAGGGAGGGAGGGAGGGGGAGAGAGGGAGGGAGAGAGAGAGAGAGGGAGGGAGAAAAAGAAAGAACGGGAGAAAGGGACAGAAGGTACAGAATCTGTCCTCCATGGAGAACAGACAGTGCTCACACTGCCACCACCAGCAGGCTGGGACTTCATTACAAAACGGGAAGAAATCAAAAATTAAAATTAAAATTAATAAAATTGACATGAATAAAATCCACTCAGAGAGGGATGGCACATACAGCACCATCCTTGAGCTCTTCAGGTTCACATCTGAGACAGTTTTGTCTGTGATTGTGTAACAGAATAAGACTGATGGAGTCTGCTTATGAATGTAACACCACTGTTTCCTCCAAAGGACGTATGAATGTGTTGATATAGACTTTAACAGGCGCCATAGCCTGTGGTTAAAGGTGCATGCTTTCAGTTTCCTACCTGCTTGTGAAAGGAACGGTGAAGGAGTTTAGTTCCCTGGTAGCCTCTATAAATTTAACACCGTCATTTCAACACGCACCACCTTTTTCTGAGGGTCTGTCTCCTCCTCCCGGGACCACAGAGGGGAGAATGGACAGACGGATGGCTCCAGTGTTAAGTGAAAAATGCATTTCGTTTGGTCATTGAAGTGGGGCTGGTGGAAAATGCATTTTGTTTGGTCATTGAAGTGGGGCTGGTGGAGTGGGAGCTGCCCTAAGCAGCTGTGCATGTCTGCAATGGCTCACTGCCTCTGCTCTCTGATTGGTCCAACCTTGAGTTGCCAGATTGAGTGCGTTTTTCTTTGATGAGAGGATGACTCATGGCATTTAAAACTCAACTGCCATTTTGGCATGCTTTTTAATTTAATTTAAAGTTTTTTATAATTTATTATTATTTTTTTTTTTGTTTAACCTGAAGCAGGATCACAGCATCCATCCATAGAAATGCATTGCAAAAATCACCCGCAAGCAAATGAACATGAAGTCAGGGTCTCTGGGTCTACACCATAGTAACCAGGTGCCCTGAAACTCCAGTCATGAGGTAACTTCAGAGTGTGACTTTTAACATTTATTTGAGTGGATTTTTTCATGAACTCTACAGGTAGGTGTGAATCTGGCAACCCTGGACTGGTTGAGGGAAGGCAGGCAGGCAGCCCTGGCTCTGCAGGCCTCTCCTGCCATCTGCCCCACAGATTAGATCACTGATGCAGAGCGTTGTGGCTCTGACAGGCGGCGGCAGCCCCTCGGACAGCAGTGTGCCGCTCTCTCTCACTGAGCAAATTCCCGGGCGAGTGGATCCCCCAGAGTAACGGCAGTACCACAGTTTCACCACTAGATGGCAAATGCACTCATGTCGCTGATCATTTGTACAAATTATTTTGCAATCAGACCAAATTCCTTGTGCTACAAAAGCACAGTTAAACAAACAACAAACAAAAGAGAATGAGGGATGCATAGGAGGAGACAAAGGTACCGTCCCAACACGCTTACAGCAGAAACTCTGAGAGGGAATCAAACAGTTATTTTTAAATAACAGCCTTGCCTTAGTGGGAGATTCTGGCTGGTGCAGTTGTGACAGCAGCCTCACTGTGCTGTCTGAGGCCAGGGAAACAGGCCAGATGTGAAGCTGTGATTGTAATTAGAAAAAATGACCCTCCTACAACACGCCTGACACCTCCCCTCAAACCCAGAGTGGGCAACTCTCCAACAGTCACCAGGCCACAAAACACTCTGCGATCAAGATGACCGGAGACCTGCAGTGACAGCACAGTCACTGGCGCTGCTGACCGCGCGTTCAGTAATGCTCACGGCTAAACCTCAACGGCACAGGTCACAAAGGCCGCTTTCTGTCTGGACATGAAAACACAGCCACGATTAACCTTCTTCCAAAAACTGATTATGGGCTCCCACATGACTCTGACTTCCTGACTGAAAATGGCATTTTGTTCAGTTTTGATGACTGTAGGCTGTGAATCACCCTCTTGGGTTGAAGGAAATTCAGATCTGATATTTTAACACATTCATTTTGGTCCCTTGAACAATGGGATGGAAATACATCTTGAGGGAGTGAGATTTTGGGAGCGTATTTTTAAAATGTGCAGTAGACAGTGGCAGCTTAAGTGTCCAGCACACCGACTGAATCTCTCCATCTGTCTACAACCACCAGGGTGACACAAAGGAACTTCACTGCTACTATATTTTAAAAAAACTGAGTAAAAGGATGAGCGGGTGAGCAGGTGCTTGAATTATTAATGTGGCTTTTGAAAGCAGAGGAAGGAGGAAGGAGATGCAGAAAATTCATCTGAGTTACTGGAGGAGAAGCAGGGAGTTAAATGTGAGCCGAATTGATCCCAGCTATCACCCGGGCTGCTAACTCAATTAGGAGCTAATAAAGACCCATCACAGACTCCTGCAGGGCAGGTCTGGCCTGACGGGGAGGAAACTCTCCTTTCATACCCGTCTGCAATGGTGAAGCAAAAACCACGTTCCCCTGCCCCTGCAAGAACACACACACACACACACACACACACACACACACACACACACACACACACACGCACACGCACACTCACACACGCACACGCACACACGCACACGCACACACACACTCACACACGCACACGCACACTCACACACGCACACACACACACACACACACACACACACACACATACACACGCACACACACACACACTCTCACACACCAACCCGAGGGCTTCCTTCACCTCACAGAATCGCTGTTGAAGAGCTCCAGGGGGATGCTGTCTGTAAGAAATGATCAGTGGGTTGTGTGACAGCTGTCACTCAACTTGTATGCTTACTTGGGACATGGAACTCATTTAGGAGTCTGAAAAAATTTTGCAAATAACACCCCTAGGAAAGAGCCCAGTAAAACAGTCTCATTGCTTACTTAAAAAGGAACAACATGTCCAACAGTGCACTTTCCCTGGGTTTTTCTAGCTGGTTTTTCAGGTTGCGCCCCGGTCAGTGCTGGCTGCAGAGCTACAGATAGAGCCAGAGGATCTGCTGGTACTCGACCAGTATCCCAAACACATTTCTGATTGTTTTGCACAATTAACAAACAAGCAAATTAAAATGTGGGCCACCTGTTAAAATCGGTGACATTTTAGTCATGGTATAAAGTATTCAATCTAACCCAGCCTCTTTGCCATAACTTAACATATAATTAACATATAATTTAACATAAAGAGCACAGCAGTAAAGCCGCTGGTGGCCAAACCTTGCAAGTTTACAGTGCCAGTAAAACTAGCAAACTTGCTCCTCGCTAAAAACTGTACATCGTACAACATGTACGTTGGGGTGCAGGTGAGCAGCAGGTGTGGCACTGTGGTACAGGTGTGATGGCCCAGGGGCTGTGTGAAGGGGCAGATTCTACCGCAGCAGTGAGTGGAGTTACTCAGAGTGATGGGGTTTCCGTGGTAACAGTCTCTATGACACCCTTTAGATGAAAGGCACAGCAGCGGATACGATTGTTTGAGGTCCTCGGATTGTAGACTGGAGCTGGTCCTGTTTTCACCAATCACCTTCTCTCCCTGTTCACCACAACCTCTCACCTGTCATCTGAACAACCCCCGAAGGTCTGCTGAACTCCTCTTGAGCCTTAGAGCCTCACAGTGAGCAGATGGTTTAACTCTTTGGTTACTGCACATTTTGATTTCAGGTTGTTATGGCCACACAGAAATGAAATACATAGCATATCTGCAAAATATGTTTTTCAGCCCAAGAATATATTTCAAATATAATTAAAATATGCTAATTCAAATCAGAAATACATGGCAATGTACCAAAAAAGCAATAAAAATGGCACATATTTTAAATATATAGACTGGGCTAAAAATATATATATGTAGTTGCCATGGTTATTCCATGAATGAGTTATTTATGTACTGGCAGTTTTTGCTGTGGCAAGTAGTGTTTTGTTTTTTTTTTTTTCCGAGCTCAAATATATTTTCTTATTTTCTGCTGTAAAATGTAATCAGATCTGGCAGACATTTTTTTAATATTGGCTCTCAGTGGAGAGATAAAGGGTGTCTACTGTTATGAATGCTATTTTTCCCCTGTTAAAATTCTGGCTGGCAGGACCCTGGCTCTCAGAGCTGGAGCGTCAGGCTGTTCTGTGTGGAGGGAGCTCGGAGGGAGAGGCTTCTGAGTGCAGGCGGCTCTGTGCTGATGCTGACGGCACAGGTGCGGGGAGAGTGCAGGCGGCTCTGTGCTGATGCTGACGGCACAGGTGCGGGGAGAGGCTTCTGACTGCAGATCACTTGCACATGGACAGCGTGCATTTCTCTCCTTTTTCCAGAACACAGACACACTGGATCCATCCCCCCCTGCCATCTTTTCTTTCTATATGTGTTTCTGCAGTCCCAGCAGGGTCATGGCCAGCCGTGCTCACCGTGTGCAATGCTGCTGCACAGGGGGGCAATGGGGCTCTCAGCTGCCCCGGGTCCCACAGGTGTCCTCCCCACAGGTGTCCTCAGAGCAGCCTCTGCACCCGAGTCGCTCAAGGGTCCCCCCGCTCGAAAAGAGGTGCCGCCGGCCCTCAGAGCCAGGATCAACAGACTGAGCCGTACTCTCTGTCCATCTCTGCCTCCGTCTCTGTCTCCCTCTTTATCTTCTTCTCCCTCTCCGTCTCGGTGGCGGCCTGAGTCTCAGAGTCTGCGCTGGAGATTAAGCAGGGGGATGATCTCTGGCATTCTCTCGCTCACAAAGACAGAATCAAAGACAGACAGAATGAAAGGATCGACTGGGGGAAGGAATAAAGGATGAGAGGGAGGGAGATATGAACACACTCGACATGGCCGCTGTGGAGGAAGACGTGCTTTGTCACAGTTACACGTCCACATTTTCATCTAAATTCTGTCCCTGAATTTGGCACAGGGTGTTCATTTCAAAGGTTCAAGCTAATTTCCCGTTCAGCGGTTAATTTGGCAAAAGGTTCATTTCAAAGGTTTGTGTTAATTCCCTGTTCAGCGACGAATTTGGCACAATGTATTAATATTCAACATTTGGATGAGTCTCCTGTTTGACACTGAATTTGGCACAAGGTGTTTATTTTCATGGGTTGAGTTAATCTCCTGTTTGATTAATTGCTTCAGCAGTTTTGTGGTTGGGGTGTCTGTCTAGACACCAGAAGGCAGTAAATCATATCCACAGAGAGGCTTATAAATGATGTCCAGGCGCTTCTCCACTTGACCTTCAGTGGAGGTTTGTAATGCCTCTAAAATGGATTGGAGTTTTTACACCTGAAACCACTTCCTGCTGCATGATTTGAGATGCATGATCAGCCAATCAGATGTCCCTCTTTTTATATCCAAGGGACCAAGGTGAAATATATGATGGTAGTTGTGAAGTCTCTGTGAATGTTTTCATTGAAATCCTATTGCAGCTTTCATTCCAACTCTGTTGGAGAGACACTTGCTGGCTGAAGTCTGAGGGAACATACAGTGATTGTATGTGAATGATGATCATTGAACCCCAGTCTATAATGAGAGATGTTAGACGAATTACTCATAACTACTAAAGAATACCTGAAAAAAAAAGGCAACAGAGAAAATTTAAGGTGAAGGTTAGGGTTAGGGTTAGGGATAGGGATAGGGTTAGGGTTAGGGATAGGGTTAGGGTTAGGGTTAGGGTTAGGGATAGGGTTAGGGTTAGGGTTAGGGTTAGGGATAGGGATAGGGATAGGGATAGGGTTAGGGATAGGGATAGGGATAGGGTTAGGGATAGGGATAGGGTTAGGGTTAGGGATAGGGATAGGGATAGGGTTAGGGATAGGGATAGGGTTAGGGTTAGGGATAGGGATAGGGATAGGGATAGGGTTAGGGATAGGGATAGGGATAGGGATAGGGTTAGGGTTAGGGATAGGGATAGGGATAGGGATAGGGTTAGGGTTAGGGTTAGGGATAGGGTTAGGGTTAGGGTTAGGGATAGGGATAGGGTTAGGGTTAGGGTTAGGGTTAGGGTTAGGGATAGGGATAGGGATAGGTTAGGGATAGGGATAGATCATGCTTGAGTTGAGGTACTGAGGTGTAGCCTCCCTCTTTGGCCTGTGATAGAGGATGTCCAGCTTCTCCACTGTTCTGACTGCAACAGGAAGCTTCTTCCACCGCACAGATGCTAAGACAAAGAGTCCCCATTATCACCTGTGCCTCTCCCACTCCCTTTCTCTCACACTCCCTCTCTTTTTCTCTCTCTCACTCCCTCGTCTCTCTCTCTCACCCCCTCTTTCTCTGCTACTAGTTCTGCTATTCTGAGAACGCACAAAAATAACTCACAGAATGGGATTGCTCCCAGAAACATAAATGCTGCTCTTATACTCACATACACACACATACACACACACTAATGCAAACACACACTTACCATGTCACAAACACACACACACATGCACGCTAATGCAAAAACACACTCACAAACACATACACACACAATCACATTAATAAACACACATTCACAAACACATACTAATACACACATACACACCTACACATACAAGTACAAACTAATACACACACTCACAACCACACAGTAATACACACATGCAAACTTTAACAGACAACACACTCACAAACACATGCACACACACACAAACAGTGAAAATGACTTTTGTCAGATTTCAAATATTATTTTGGCACCCTGAGAATGACAGTAATAACTGTAAACCGTAACAGCAGAGATACCTGTGTCTGTCTGGGAGCGGTCACACCAAATCATCCTTCCTTTCACTCAACACGCTCCGCACTCCCTTCCTCTAACGCACTCTGCCTCTCACAGATCCTGCAGTATCTTTCTCAACAGCCACTGCTGGGTCAGATCTATTTTAATCATTGGAGCGATAAATACTAATATCCCCCGAGAGCGTTCCTATCTGCCGATATCGTGGGCGGTCACTTTTTGGTGACATCACCACGGTGGATGGAGCAGAGGGGTCATGATGTCGTCCGTCTCATCAGGGCCAGTATTGTCTGCACCTCCTGCAGGGTGGGGTCCTGAGTCTGCAGCACCCCCAAAAGCACGCAGCCAGCCCCACCCTCTCACGCCTGCACCCCGCCCTCACAGAGTAGCGCCCTGTGACACCCCTGCCATGCAGTGCGTTCGGCACCAGAGTGTTTAACAAGAGACCCTCGCTGTTGCAGGGCCAGAACTGAGCTTGCTAAGCCTGTGTTTCTGCCTTTGAACACCGCCATGCATGGCCAGGGCTTTGGAAAGTTTCAGTCAAAAAAGGAGAAAACTGAGAAATGTTGAATTGTTCTGCAGGGAAAAGGTTTTTCTTCTGTTTTAATTGTGATTCTGGAGATGTTGGATGCGATCTGTCTGTAAGCTGCAAGTTTAAATCCCTGCTCACCACTATTTAATGAAACATTCTATTAGAAAAGCGCTTTTTCACAGACAAGAGCTGCTCTTTGTGATTTGCCTCTTTCCACAGTCAAGTTCAGCCTGTTTGCAAGAGCAATTTATTCTCTCTTTCAAAGGGTGGACTCAGAGGGGTTTCTCTCTCATTATCTCTCCTTCTCTCTCTCCCTCTCTCTTTTAAACTCTATCCCTCTCCACCTCTTCTTATCTGTCCATCTCCAGCACTTTCCTTTGTCTCTGTCTCCCCCTTGTCTCCTCCCCCTGCCTCTCTCCCTCCCTCTCTTCTCCACTCCCTCTCTCCTTCTCCGTCTCTCTCGCCGTATGCAATTTGATGTATTTCTGGCATTTGAGAACCTCATTATATGAGCAAATTGATGCAGTAGTCGGTTCTGATCAATGCGGCAGTGCAATTTTCCCTCGTCCCATTTATTCTAAAGTGCACTTTTGCCACCGGTGAGCTGTGCAATTTACAACAAAGGCTGGACCAAATTGGAGGAAAGAGGGACTCTCCAAAGAAGATTAGCCACGGTTTGTCGCCTTTTGTTTTGTTTTTCTCTTGTTTTTTTTTCAGAAGAAAACAATGTAACATGGCAAGCAGAGATCTGTGTGACCATGAGGAGGAGAGAGGTCATCCGAAAAATTCTTTCAGGAGGAAATGTCTGGCAGACTAGTTCACCTCGTGTGACTCTGTGTAACACCTTAAAACACAGAGGGTGAAAAATATGGAGACATGCTGAGCTGTACTAACACAAACGGCAGTTCTGGCAGGAGAGAGTAATATAGTGCATCTTCCACTGGCCGAAGGCTGCCTATGAGCTATGAAGCTATGAAAAATAGGATACAGACCACCACAGAGTGTGTGACTGAGAGTGTGTGAGTGACAGCGCGTGAGATTGTGAGCGAGTGTGTGTAAGTGAGAGCGAGTGTGTGTAAGTGAGAGTGTAGGTTTCCCCAGAGATCCCCCTGCTCAGTGCTTCTGCCTGTGATCCCCACAGCCCTGCTGCTACACTACCCCCCCCCCCCCCCCCCCCCCCCCCACACGCAGTCACACCAGGCAGGGTGAGCTCTGAGAAGCCCCTCTACATGCTATGTAACCCCCGGCCTCTCTGGGGCTGGTCGTGTCCCTCAGAGGCAGGAGGTGCAGGAGATGTGGGAGATGCAGGCGACAGGCAAAAACCTCACGTCGTTCTCATACTGAATGTGAGTCATTGACACAGCCCCCCCCGCCCCCCCCGCGCTCTCGGAAGCTGCAATCTCGTGGGACAGACGAGCGTGGGGCTCGTGTGAATCTGCCGTGAGAAGCCACCTGCGTGTCAGCAGAGCTGTCTCATGTCCCACGCCTTTCCACGTCACTAACACGCCCCCCCACCCCCCCCCCCCCCCCACCGGCCGACAGACACAGGACCCTGGAGCTGAGCCAGCAGGTCTCCGTCAGAGGAAGCAGATGCCAAGCGGGAGCAGCACAAACAGGCTGTTTCCCCCTGCCTCCCTGCAGGAAATGCCAGCATCGGTGTTTCTAAACTCTGGGTCCTCACTTCAACAGGCCACCCTGATATTTTTCCCCTCATGTCCACAATGGGAAAGGGGTTTAATGACGTAGCCTGGTTCCAGCTCTACAGTGGGAAAGAGGAATAATGAGCCAAGCTGCAGCTCTACAGTAGAAAAGGAGATAAAATTAGCATGCTACCTGCAATGGACTTACTGCCGGCACACAGAGATAATTAAGGGGTAATAAAGAACTTCTAAGCTAAATGATTAGGGATTACCTCCTGTGAGGCTGTGAGTGTATACAGATTTGCATCTGCATGGATTATATACTGAACATGGTAAACAATGCATATTTTACACACAGACTGTTTGCACAACATATACATGTATACATACATAAATTCATTCCTACATACATACATACAGTACATATAATATACATTTTTAGACTGTGAGAAATGTCTAATAATGCAAAACATCACATGAGTGCGTCAGTGGAGTAAATCAAGAAACAGGCCAGTCTGAAGCAAAAATTATTAGGACGACCTCAGCCGTGGTCACACTGCTGGGCTGTGGTGGTCAGCTCCCACAGAACGAGCACTTCAGATGGTGGTTATAACCAGGCAACAGAAAGCCCTGCGGGACCCTGGTGACAGACCTGAGGAACGGCCAGGCAGCGGCTGATCAGCACTGAGTCCACAGACTGCAGGATGTATTTGATTTGAGATAAACCTCTCACAGAGAGGCTTTTCTGCTGGATTCACTTCACATCTGCCCAGAACTTTCACACTCAAATAAAAGCCTTATTTTATATTCAGAACAAACACTCATTTGTTTGTGGAGAGTAGAAGCAGAAAGAACACAATCAGTGTGCGAAATACGCGGTGGCAATTGGGGGGGGGTCCCCCCTACCCATACCTGCCAACATTTAGGTTTCAAAATACGGGAGGTTTTGTCAGCAGCGGGGGGGGGGGGTGAACGTGATTACTTCAGTATGTACAAATATGTGACTAGCATCATTACAAAGCTCTGGTTCCACTCTTTCTTGTGATATGTGTTCCATATCTATGCAATGACAAGTTCATGAGTAATTCAAACAAGAGTAATGGGTGTGGAGATGGACGCAGAGCTGTATGCAGATTGTAACTATGATTAAATTTGATGTAAATTCAAAATTATTTTTCTCGCCAACACTTTGTCGCATAGACAAGCAACTAGCATCATTAGCGATGAATAGGCTACTTCATGAGCAATTCAACCGAGAAGAAGGGATGTGAATTTCAACACAGGCTGCATCTGTCAGGCTTTAAGGGTTAAAAGACATTTTTAGTGACAATTGCAAGTGAAAAATAATTTTTTAAAGAGTTTTCCAGAGACCCCCCAAAATTTTGCTGTTGAGGCTTTCAGGGGATTTCAATTGTCAATCGAGGGGTCTCAAGGCACCTCATATTTCATACCCTGAACACAATCCAATCAGGGCTCTGATACCTGCTAAAAAAAGACCATGAGGCAAAGACATCTGTCATTACCACAGTCCCTGGGGCACAGAGGTATTGCAGTTTAAACTGCAGCAATACAATCGATTCTGCTTTTATTGCTTCTTGGAAAAATACACAGCAGTGAAAATTGACATCTGGCCTCTTTCATAGTCAACATTCAACCAGCCTGCGTTGAAGGACATCTTACAGAGACCATTCCTTAGCAAGGAAAGGCTCTATTCTCTGAACCAACACAATCTCTCAGCATGCTGAGTCTGACTGGCTCCGGTGTGGCACATGGGGGGGATGCTCAATGATGTATGAATAAAAAAAGACAAAGAAAATACACAGATAAACAGATGCCTTTAGCCGTGAGAGGATGCAGTCTCAGTAGACAGTCTTTTCCCAGAACATTTAGATTCCAAACAAACCAGACTATACTGACCACTCATTGTCATTTCACATTCCACAAAATATGACCAATAAGATATTGTAAATGAGTGGATATGATCCATGTTCATCTCCTGCTTGTTTCAGTTAAACTGTATTCACCTTTTTCCAAGAGCACCCAGACAGCAGCAGTCAGAAAAGCTCTTAGTTTAATGGCAGTAATGGGGACAAAAAACACACAGCAAACATACTTCATGAACGTAAAAAAGAAACAGAACATAATTCCTGCCTGTATGTGTGTGTGTGTGTGTGTGTGTGTGTGATATACAGATCAATGACTGGCCCTCAGCCCAAAGGTGTGGGTTTCTAAATTCAAACAGGCTTTAGTAAATATTAGCTTGGATACTGAAAGGCTGAAACTCTTTTTAAAACGCAGGGTCCTGGGGATCGGAGGAAGGGACGTGCTGTCATGTATCATCTTACTTTCTGCCACGCGGCTGAACACAGGAAATGAAGAATAGTGTTTTTGACTGCAGAGGGATTCTAAACTCCCATCCACCATTATTTCACCGGCTGTATTTCAAGGCCAGACAGAGGCGGTGACCCTGCTGTGATTTCAGTTACGTCAGCCCGTCTGCTAGGGGTACAGATAGGAGATCCACACGGTTGTGGGGTTGAATCCCAAGAGGCGCACGGGCGTTACACCGAATCTCAACTGCTGTAAAAACAATAATTCTGCCGGCACAGTCGGTAGCATTGGTCAAAGCAACCAGACTGTGAAATTTTTAAATGGTGTCTAAGAAGATCTGAAGAGGTATACTTGTAAAATCATTACGATAATACATACTGCGACTTTGAGACTAACACTCAAACGCAATAAATGACATTATCCCCAAATTCCCAAAACCTCTGCGCGCACCGAAACCTCCATCTTGTGGTCCACCCACAGGAGTAGCAACGGCCATGCGTATACTACTCAAACGCACAGCACTGCGTCCCAAACACCGCTCGGTGAAATAGATTGCCAAATAGCATGCCTTCATCTTACTTAGAGACTGCTACTGGCTTCACCGAGAGCTCTTTCTGAAGGCAGAGATTAAACTTGCGTTTGTAAGCAGCTTCCCTTGGGAAATGAAGGAAATTAACCTACTGCTTCTAATTCGAAGCTTTTGAACTGGTGTGTTTGGCAATTTACTAAAAGGATAGACGACAGTGTGACTTATTTGTGTTCTTTGAAGATTTTTCAGATAAAGAAGTGATCAATAAGAGCAAAAGACAAGCAAATGCTTAATGTAGACGGTGATTGAATTATTGTTTTATTTCTGTCCCACGAAATTAAATTAAGAGGAGGGGACCAATCATATAATTGAGGACGAACATTATGTGTTATTAAGAGGTCGTCATGGCTATAGCGCAATGCTCTGCTTCGTTCAAGAGATCTGAACCAGATCAGCATCCATGAATGCCCCCAATGACACCGTAACTTTGGAGATCTATTTTCCGGAGTTTCGCTCACTGCCTCCTTTCCGTGCACACCACATTGCTACGGCGTATTAGCGTAACTGCTCCGCGATGGACTGACGCGCTGTCCAGGGGCGTGTTTGTGTGTCAAGGTGTTCCACGCCATTGACGGATAAACTGACAGTTACTGGGCTTTGGGCGAGGTTGCGCATTTCACTTTGTTTCCCTTTGATCGCCTGCGACACGGAATCTTGCGAAGAGTAAGACATGCAAAAGAGAGCCGCGTCTCTTTAAGATAATGCCGTCTGCGCTTGTGTGATGCGCCCCCCCCCCCCCCTCCCCTCCCCGTCGCTCTCTCCCCCGAATTTACCTGCGTCTCAGAGCTTGCTTGAAAAGACGCGTTTTCATCCCAGACGCTGGAAGCTCCCTCGCTCTTACCGGGCGACGCCGGTACTCTGTCCGCACGAAGCCGCATTCAGAGGCGCAGACTCGCGTTTTTTGGGAAATAATTTTGTTGTGAAAGGTAAGTTGCAACATGCAGGCGCCTTTCATTCACAGACCGCACAGCAGCCTTGTTAGCGTTTGTTTTCCCTCAGGCTGTTTGTTAGCGTACCTGCGTAAACTGCTGTTTTGAACAGGTGTGAGTGCGCTGTGAGCAGACGGCTGTATTTGTGGGATGAAGTGTTGTTATAGGACATTGAGATACATGTATCTCATGTTGTTGTGACAAAATATGAAACTGGTAATCTTTATAGCTTAATTGATTCAGCAAATTTGTGAAAAATAAAGATTTTGTAGAAAGGAAGTATCTATGACAGCGGGGTTCTCCGTGAGGGTCTTGCGGCTGATTGACGAGGCTGATGAGGATCTTAAGGCTAATTTTATGATTGTTGCGGTCGTAGAAATTTGCTTGTGTTCAAGCTTAATGTCAGATAACTCAGGTTATCCTAATATAAATCTACATAAACACTTTAAATCATGTTAACAAAACCATTAGTTTTAAGATAGTCGTATGAATTAATTAGAAATGTGACACCTGATTTTTTTTCCAGTTAAGTTCTTTTTTAAATACGCCCTGACCTCCTTCGCTTGCCACGGCTGAGTTCGCTATTGGCGTCATCACAAATGTGAATGACTTTGTGTTTGCCATTTTCCATTCCATATAATTATGTTTTGTTGATTGCTCTCTCTCCAGCCGTAAAGTCGAAGCCGCCATGAGGAAAGTAATGTATATTAATTTTCAAATGCATTTACTGTATCCTATTTAAATGTCTCACATGTTCCATAGATTTAAAGATCAATGCACTTCAGCAATAATGCCTATATTAACAATGGTTCAATGTTTTACATTTTGCCCGTCAGAAGAATTATGCATTTTGCAGCACACATTTATAGAATATGCTATTAGTTTTCAAGAAAAGAAATGACAATGACAACAATGTAAGGTGCTTTGTTTCATGACCAAGCACAGGGGTAAGATGAGGTAAAAAGGAGCATGTGACATTTGATGCACAGAACATGTGATTTCTTTGATTTTATAGGCTGTTGGCTAGGGCAGCATCACTTTTCATGTAATGGTGAAACGGTGACCTGCTGGTCCACGCAGAACTGTGGCATGTCCTGGCTGCCACTTCAGGATCTGAATGTGAGGATCCTTAGAGAGGACAGCTGGACTGATCTGCAAGTGTCCTTCTGTCTGTAGCCCTTATCTAAGAGCAGAGACAGGCTCTGCATTAGGAGACAGCGTTCTGCGAGGCAGCTCTGTAGATCATTGGTGTTAGTTACACCTGCTGCAGGCTGGGGTAACTCCAGACAGCACCCAGCTGGTGTAATTAAACGTACTTATCCCTCTGTGATTAGTGATGTGTATTTAAACATGGTTCCTTAACCACTGCAGGTATAATGTGACCAAAACAGAGGTCTGTCTGTGCAGGAGACAGAGTGACAGAGTTTTACGCTGCATGTACCTACAGGACAGGCTACACTGCACTGCAGCATCACGCATTTCTATTTGCAAGAATTGTACTTTACTCTGCTTGTACTTTACTGTACTTTAATACTTTATCTCCATCATAACAATTAATTTTGAGATCTCATAGGTTTCATCATATGAGTTCTGGTGTGTTATGCATTTACATTACATTAAATTACATGCATTTAGCAGACGCTCTTATTAAGAGCGACTTCCATCACAATAGAATATGTGTATGGATTCAATATGTGTATTGAAAACGAGCAACTATGTCAGACCCGGCTAACAACACTCCCAGACCAGTGAGTGTGAGCATAACACTGTTCAAGCCCTACCACAAGTTAATATGACAAAAGCCAAGTATACTCTATATGATACAACTCTCCCTAGAACACAAATTCATAATACATCATAATACTACACGTAAAATTACCATCAAATGCAAGAAGTAGCAGGTTTTAGGGGGTGGGGATAGAAGTGGAACCGAGATGCAGTCTGAACAGGTGGGTCTTCAGTCTGAGTCGGAAGATCACCAGTGATTCTGCTGTCCTAACCCCTGTGGGGAGTTCATTCTACCACTGGGGGACCAGTACAGAGAGGGGTCATGGCTGAGAAGAGTGACTCTGTTGGTTCGGGACAGTCAGTTGCCCTGTAGATGCAGAGCACAGCGGTCTTGAGGAAACCTAGGGTTTGAAGAGGGGTCGTAGGTACATGATATTTTGTTTATTAGATGCATGCTGCAGATTTTTTTCCCTGCTGTTGTGTGTGAGTCCTGGAATGAGAATAAGAGGTGGAAATGAGTTAAATGTGAATTTTACACTCACACTAGGGAGTATTTGCTTTGTTCAGAGAGTCACATTTAACAGCTGACCAGGACTCACAGCGAGGCAGAGACCCTGTGAGCGTTCCAGACCACACGCTGGACTACAGACACGCCCTTTTCTTATCGTTAAACTTATTATGCTCTTACACTCTTACATACTATAATCATATGTTAAATCTGTTCTTTGAGAAAAATAAAATTAAGCTGAAGGTTACAGCAGCTGCTCTGGATGTGAACCCGTGAACAGCCATCCACGAGACAAAGCAATAGACATGGCCTCTGTTATCAGATCTTCCAGAGTACTCCAGACTGCGCTCAGCCTAGCCCCCCTACACCCCCCCCCCCCCCCCTTCCCCACTCAGTCCCAAACCGAGCTGCCGTCTCAGATGAGAATCTGCTCCCTGCTTATCAGGCCAGAGAGAGGCGGTGATGGATGCTTTAATTGCAGGGCTGCTTTCGAGCTGGCAGGAATGGAGATGACTTTTGACAGGCAGAAGGTGACTAAAGTCAAGATCAATAACGGTCTGCGGAAAAGGTGCAAATAACGTAAACCCACAAGAATAAAAAAAAGGGATAATAACTGTGACTCATCACAGAGCAGACGCGCTGTACAGGGTGCGTTGCCTGACCTCTGTGTTTGTCTCCACACCAAAGCGCAGAGGCAGCGGCACTCTGTAAGCATGTTAGACACTCAAGGACACGTCTGAAAGCTTCACAGTTTGTGTCCCTTTTCCAGGAAGCTGTTAAAAATAATACAACCAGGAATCCCGCTGGCAGGCTGGTTGCAGTATGATATTCTTCATTGATCTAAATGATTGTTTGTTTATTTGAAGTAGGGACCCCATGCTCCTGCATTAGAAACAGGACAGAATGAGATGGGGATCACCTACATGTGGGTGAAACTGGCATCTTGATTCATATAAACATCAAACTTAAATTAATTGCATTCCATTGCATTCTTGGCATTTAGCAATGCTCTTATCCAGAGCAACTTACATCAGTTACAGTTTTTTTTTCTTTTCAATGTTATCCATTAATACAGCTCGATATTTATTAAGCCAATTGTGGGTTAGGTACCTTTCCCAAGAGTACAGCAGCAGTGTCCCAGTGGGGAATCGAACTGGCAACCTTTCAGTTACAAGTCCTGCTCCTTAACCGCTAAATTAATCTTACCAAGTTCAAGTTTATGGTGAATCAAAGTTCTCTGCCTCGCTAATTTCTTGCTGACCAGCTGTGTTAGAGTCTTGGCCCTCAGCAGGTGCTGTTATACCGGATGCTTTGTCATCGTTTGACACAGAGGGTCAGACCTCTGACCAAGCCCCTCCCACTGAATCGCTACATTGAATACTGATGGGCTGGCTAAGTCATGGGTGCTGGCTGGGTTCTGCCATGGACTGTTTGTGGAACTGACTCTCAACCAGAACATTTTTGAAGGAGAATTTTTGAAAGAAAATCCCTTTGCTTTTCTTCTTCTCCCAAGGACTTTAATGTTTGTGCATCAAAAAAAATCACGGAAAACTCTCGATTAATGTGGGAGATGAAACATTGTTCAAATACTCAACCATGTGACTAAACATTGATTGGGCACAGAATCTGAATGCTTGTTAATGTACAAATGAAAACTAAAGAAAATAGGACATTTTGTTCTTCCTCAGTTGGATTTATTGACTATCATTCTTTTTCCATCACTAACAGTGTTAGTGATGGCAGATCTTTTTCACAGTGAGCCATTATTCACACAGACACCTGGAGTTGCACAAAGCGCTTGATGTAACAACAGCAAGCCTTGATTATTTGAATATATGATTTTGGGAGCTGTGGAATATTCATATTACAAATTAGTCTCCGTATATATGCCTAGTTATTACCATGCAATGTTGCGATCAGTAAAAGCATGCAATTGATGTTCCAGCTGCAGTTCCTGATTCCTATTTTAATACAATTACACATTCTGTTAGAATGTACCAACATTGCTACAGTGGAATGCAAAGGAAATGAGAATTGTATAGATTCTGGAGTTAATATGCACGACGGTACTACAACGCACTAATGAAAGCCCGCATGGAGAGCGTCAGAGGAAGGGATTTCCTGGCTGGGAGCACAGTCACTGTGAGTGATCTGAGAACAGCTGTGTGAGAGAGGCGGTGGGGACAGGATCCATAAATGAATAATCTCGGTGAGAAACGAGTGATCAGTAACACGAGCAGGCGGGCAGGGCCGAGAGGGGCCTGATGGGAAGGGAGAGGCTTTCGGAGACCCGGGAGTGACGTTGGCGAGGACCCGGCGCGCCTCCAGACGCCCTGTGTTATTAGTGTGTGGGATGAGAGGCGAGCAGCGGGGTGCAGCCTTTCGGGAGCCCCCAAACTGCGAGAGCACAGTCTGTTTAGCATGCAGTGCAGAGAGCCTCCGCCGTACACCAGCGGCTCGCTCTCAGAGTGATGAAGGGGGCTGATTATCGCAAGCAACAGAGAAAAAGCCCACACTCTCCCACTGCGGTGTGATGACGAGGGAGAATGAATCTGTGCACTTTTTTCATGCGTTTCGTTTGGAGAACTTGATTGCCTGGGCTGAGAGTGTAAGGCCCTCTGAACACCCTGTGCCTCTCAGAGCTGCTCCCCTTCTGTGGGAGAAATGAGCTCACGATTGTCTATCTTCCCGCGTCTCACTGAGATCAGCGCCCTTGTGTGTGTTATGTGAGGGTTTCACCATGTTGTGTCCCGAGGTGGCTGTGCGGTGTTTCGCGACGTTGTGCATTATTTTTTGATGTTGTGCTGCGTTGTGTCGGGTGATGTAGCGCTCTGCAGCGTTGCGTAACATTACAGTGTACAGTTGTACAGTGTTGTATAGCATTGTGTAGGGTTGTATATTATTGTCTGGTGTTTGTAGCATTCTGTGGTGTTGTAAATTAATATGTGGTGTCTTGTATCATTGTGCAGGTGCAGTGTAGTGTGATGTTATGTTGTATTGTGTAGTGCTGTGTAGATATCCATCATTTTGACAGTTTTTTTTTTTTTTTTTTAGCTGTTTGTAGTTGTTTGCACGCTGTTTTTACAGTTGTGATGCTGTCACTTTCTGTCACTGCTGTGAATTTCAGCTCCTGGGAGAGCCAGTGGGACAGCGTTTGATAGTGTAGCACAGAAACCCACAGATGGACATATTTACAGGGATTAGCAAAGATTTGCAACAGGAAGGACACTTCACATGAGACAGACTTCCCAGAAGACACATCCGTGACTCTGCTCTGGACTGTGTTGAGGATGTTGAAAACGGCATTTTCTAAAAACGAAATAGACAAACTGAAACAAAAGCATATGAACTGGCTGGATATAATCGTCAGTGATAGAATGTCAAACCACATCAGTTGCCTGAACTTGACGTGTCTGGTCTGGCACGGGTATCTGAGGCCGTGCTGACTTGATGCTGATGTTGGGGTCACGTCAGTGTGGGGATCCCCTCCCCCAGGGATCGGCGTGTGTGGATATTGGATACTGTTTTATTCCACCGCTACATAGTGGTTTCCCTCCTGTCTACCAGCATTTCACAGGAGCCATTTTGGCTATTCTCTGTGACTCCAGATGAGATGAGGTCTGGCCACCAAAGGCACATGCTGGGATCAGAGGGTATACTGCTGTGAGCCGAAATGGTGCAGGACCCAACACTAGTCAGGTAGAGGATATAGAAGTGAATCTGAAGTATTTTCTTTCTTATTGCTTTTTTATACATAAGATAATGTGTCTAAACCCACTCGTATCCAAGCGGATCTGTCCAGCCAGAAAGGGAAAACACAACAAGCATGCATTTTCTACACTAAAACATTAAAACATTCTTAAGTTTGAATTCTACTCTATCTGAACAAAATGGACAACACCAAGAAGTAAATACTGAAGTAAGTTCACAAAGCCCTTGGTAGCCTATTTCAAGAGATGTGGTTTACCTTTAATGCCCAAGTTGAATAGCAAGATAGTTTTTTCAGTCCTGAAGACAAGTGCTGCATGTGAATGAGGTAGGGTGTAACAGAACCCCAATCTTAAAACGCAGTTAGTCATCTGTACGCTGAGAACAGCCTGGGGGGGGGGGGGGGGGGGGGGTCTGAGCAGTCTGACCTCCCTCCAGGTGGTTTAATCGTTTTTGAATCAATTGTTTGCTTTTTGCTGTGATGTTTGGGGACAGACTTTTAACTGAACGGCTCAGGTCCCGGCTGAGACACTGCAGTTGTACCCTCGAGCAAGGCGCTGAACCTGAATGACTTGGGTGAGACAATCCAGCTGCACGCTCTGCCAGTCACCCCAGATGAGCCCATCTGCTGAGGAAAGGGAGTGATGTTTCTGTCACTGCGGGGAAGGGACCTGTGCTGGAGAGGTGAGCCAGAACAAAGCCATGCCTCCCTCTTTAATCCTCCCCTCCTGTAGCTTTCTCCCAGTTTCATCATCCCCTCAAAGTTTGGGAGAGTCTCCGGCTCCAGCTTCCGCACGCTTCTCACTCCATACATGGCATAAACGAGCTCCAGCTAACTGTTAGTCTGGATGATTAAAAAAAAGAGACAATATCTCGTTTTGCATTCAAACATCATAGGCTGTTTCCTGTCAGGAAACTCAAGTTTAAAAGTGCTAGATCTTTCTGTGGGAAATGCCTCACCTTGTTCCACACTGGAGAGGTTTGGCCTCTGAGTCTCGGTTCCTTTTCTGCACTGTAATAATGAAAAACCAACAACGACGACGATAACAACAACAACAACAATAATAATAATAATAACAATCAGGAGCCAACAGCTTATGACTGTGAAGAGCAACTTTATTAAAGCAGTTGCCGTGGAGACGGTGTAATGGGCTCGTTATTGAAAAAATTTAGGGTGATTGAAATCTTGGGAAATAATGGAGCTGGGATCGTTTAGAGGCGAGCTTTGTCACGGAAAGCCATCGCAGTTATGACTGTTTTTCTGTTATTGTTGTTATTGTTGTTGTTTTTTTATTTATCAAGGTATGGCAGAGGCCCGCTTCTCCTGCAGCAAAATATTTTAATTTGCTGGAAAAAATTCAGGAAAAAAAAAAGTCAGGAAAACATTATGACAGCGAGCGTCATTAAGGTTTTGAAATTAGCAGCAGAAATTGCTTTCCTGTGAGACTGGCCGCGGTGCTGTAATCATTGCGTACCAGCAGGGCCTGGCCTTCGACGGCGAGCGAGAGATGCTCTGCCGTCTGCCTCCGTCTTCCGTGCCTGGAAACACCGGCCACCGTCCTCTCCCCAGGAATATGAGGGACTGCAGTGTGTGTGGTGGGTGGGTGATGGTGTGAATGTTGTACAGTGTTGTATAGCATTGTGAATGTGTGACATGTTTGGTATTATAAATTCCCCTGTGAAAATCTGATAGCAGTGCATGGTACTTTCATCCAGCTTTTAACTAGACCAGCAGTCATTTAGTGTAAACGGCTATAATGTTTAACTGCTGGTGCTGGCATAAGTCAGGTAAAGGGGAAGGTATAGGTCACCTTATAGGTGACAGTCAAAGTGATTTGTCGTGTGTTGTTTTGCACATCACTGCTAATGCAGAAGTGTGCGTTTTGATTTGGTGAAAAAGGTCACATGTTCTCTCTGGCCAATCACACAGAGCAGAAGGGAGCAAGAGGGAAGCCAAGCTGTGATGATGGGTTTTTTTTTTTTTTTTTAAAAACCCATTTCATTTCCGAACAAGCGATTTGATCCTGAAATTGTTGCAGCAGCCAGTCACACTGAACATTGCATACAATCGACCCTTGAGCCCCAAAACATTTCCCCAGCAATGTGCTGCACCCCAAACTCCCTGTGATTGGCTGAGAGTGGAGAAAGTAAAGGTGGGCAGAGGAAGAGGAAGGTGGGCGGTATCTGCCCCCCGCCCCCCCAAGGCATTGGTAACACCCTGCTGCTGACTGGCAGCCAGGAACAGGCGTCGGTTCAGAAACAGGCAGCAGTGCTGAGGAGGAGGTTCAGCTGCAGAGAGCAGATTAATCCAGCCGAGGAACCAGCCAGGCCCCTGCAGAGGGGACAGCACTCACCCCCGGGCTCTGCTCAGCTAATGGGAAAACAGCTAATGCTAATGGGAAAACAGCTAATGCTAATGGGACAAAAGCTAATGCTAATAGGAAAACGGCTAATGCATCAGATTTTTTTTCCAAATCTCTAATTTTTACTTTATGAGCTGGTAATGGGCTTGAGATTCAGTTGTGTGTGTGAAAGTTTGTGTGTGTGTGTGTGTGTGTGTGTGTGTGTGTGTGTTTATGGCTTGCTTTTGGAGTAGTTACTCTGGTATTTTCTTGTGGACATGTTTTTTTTTTTACATGGATATTAGCTTCCATGGTCAGGCAGGCCTCCATAAGCACTCTTCAGCTGGGTATCACCCAGAGTCAGCTCACTCACACGGTCTCTGGGGCTCCTAAAGAGCGGCTAGCTTCACTGAGCATCATCACCAGGCAGAAAATGATGTTTTGTGTGTTCATTGATGCAGATCTATTTAAAAAGCTGTGAACAGCCAGAGAAGGGGTGATATCAGTCTCCCGTCTCCCGTGCCCCATCCCCCGTACCCATTTTCCGGTTGCCTCAACGTTTCTTTTGAGCCAGTCCGGTGGCGATGAGCTGGTGTTCACAGAGGAGAATAAAGTGCAAATCCGTTGATTGTCTGCCGAAAACGCTGGCAGGCTTTCAGCCAACAGACAATAGGGAGAGGCCAGAGTGTTACAATTCTCAAACTGTGCTTTATACAAAGTAGGCAAAGTAGGTATGACATTATACTATAGTTAAATGATAAGAGCCGGGTGATGGATTTAGGATCAGGGGAAAAGGTGAGGCTGGAATTAGGGACAGGATTAGATGTAAGATGAGGGCTATTCAGGTAAATTTTGTGAGCTGTATTAGTTACATGCTCAGAACATGCAGATTCAGAGTAATTACATATTAGTTATATTATAGTTACATTTTAATAACGGATGTAAATTACTTTTTTAAAACAAAGTATTATTCTGTATATTCACAAAAATTGTAGATGTGCCTGCTAGCTATAGTCCACCTTGTCAATCAGTGATAGTGGCTGCATAACATAGTACCACCTAGTTTTCTAGGCTGTCTTGTTTCAGATTAGCACAAGTTAACTTGTGGTTGGGCTTGAATGGTGTTCTGCTCACACTCACTAGTCTGGGACTGTTGTGCTGGGGAGGGGGGGGCAGGTGTGTCGGAGTGTCAGATCTCCATGGTGCCAGCCTCCTGGAGAAACCGCTGGCCATTGTGGTGAGCCTGGCCGGGAGGCTGGCTTGGCCGATTCAAAGGAGGCATGCAGCTGGGTGAGGTGCGCTTTGAAGTGCTATTTATAGAGCCTGCTTTTGCAGGGGTGCAGGAGGTGTGTGTGTGTGTGTGTGTGTGTGTGAGAGAGTGTGAGTGTGAGTGTGAGTGTGAGTGTGAGTGTGAGTGTGAGTGTGAGTGTGAGTGTGAGTGTGTGTGTGTGTGTGTGTGTGTGTGAGTGTGAGTGTGAGTGTGAGTGTGAGTGTGAGTGTGAGTGTGTGAGTGTGAGTGTGTGAGTGTGAGTGTGAGTGTGAGTGTGAGTGTGTGAGTGTGAGTGTGAGTGTGTGAGTGTGAGTGTGAGTGTGAGTGTGAGTGTGAGTGTGAGTGTGAGTGTGAGTGTGAGTGTGAGAGTGTGAGAGTGTGAGAGTGTGAGAGTGTGTGAGTGTGTGAGTGTGTGAGTGTGTGAGTGTGTGAGAGTGTGAGTGTGAGGGAGGGGGTGGTGTTCAAAGCGTGGGGGTATCACGCCAGGCCTCTCAGATCTCAGACTGCAGAGTGCTCCCTCTCACCCAGCCGGGGACACGCAGGTGAGGCCAGTCGCTGATGTCACCATCACTGCCACGGGTCAGAGGATCAGAAACGCCCCCGAGGGATGGCATGAGACCCTCGACACCGCCCCGCAGGTGGCATTCACCTGCACCAGGTGTTGGCAGGTGAAGATCTGGGGACAAGGGCGCTGACTGACGCTTCAGAACACATTAGACCCTGCGCTCTGCTACCTCTGACTTGTATCTAAAAACGTCTGCTTTTCTTACAGACGCAAGTCTCACTTCATCTGATGTATTTCTGTTCTGTACCTGTCATCATTCTGCAGTGTTTAACATCCAACCTAAATAACTTCTCATTTGATTTCAAATAATGGGGAGTTAATAATTAATTCAAAAGATGTTTTTGGTTGGTTTGTGTTGGAAAATGCCCACAGTTATATGCTCTGCAACACTGTGATTTTAAATGGTGAGAGAGCGAGACAGAGAGTGAGAGAGAGAGAGAGAGAGAGGGAGAGGGAGGGAGAGAGAGAGAGAGAGAGAGAGAGAGAGGGAGGGAGACAGACAGAGAGAGAGTGAGAGAGTGAGAGAGAGAGGGGGGAGAGGGGGAGAGAGAGGGAGGGAGAGGGGGAGAGGGGGAGAGGGGGAGAGGGGGAGAGAGGGGGAGAGGGAGAGAGAGGGGGAGAGAGAGGGAGAGACAGACAGATGAAAAGAGAGATAGGGGGGTTTAAAAGCAGTGCCTCAGAAGAAAGGCAGAGTGAGGGAGGTTTCTGGAGAGAGGTGTATTTATCAGATTACAGATATGGAGGAGGCTGAAGCCTTCAGCCCTGCTGTGTGGACAGTATTTTTGGTGAGGGAGAACCGCACGCTCGGTAACACTCCTGCCAGCAGAGCGTTACCCGGTTCTCTGGCACGGGGGTGTTACACAGTTCCCTCTTGCAGGAACACGCTGCCAGGATGACCCAGGAGAGCGCGTCTGCCCCGCTGCGCTGGCCGTCTGTGCTGTGGCTCTGTCATAAAACCAGCGGTGTCGCTTTGCATCGGGTTTAAATATTTCATATTTAAACTGTCCGCTTCTCACTCCTTCCTTTGTTGTGATGTCTTTGTGTAAAAGGGTGTAAACGTGATGCTCTGTGGTGAGAGAGGATTTTCGAAATGTCACACCTGCATTAGAGGAGGTGAAAAAACGGACCTGTTTCTCGGGCTTTTTCAGTCGCTAAAGAGCCTGTTGAATGTTTTTTTAGCTCCCGTTTGTGAAAGGAACAAAACTAGCAGCAAGGACGAATCCTTTCAGGGGATTTAAAAAGATGACCTTTTAGAAGAATGCCACGTGTAAGATCGCCACTGTTCCCTTTTTAAACAGTTGAAATAATTAAAACAACCTTTACTTGTGCAGCCTCCTGAGTGCGTGGGTGGATGTGTTTTCGTGAATGTGAATGTGTGTGTGTGTGTATGTGTGTGTATGTGTGTGTGTGCGCGTGTGTGTGTACCCATTTCTGTGTGTGTTTGTGTATGTGTGTGTGTACCTGTATGCATGTGTGTGTGTGTGTGTGTGTGTGTACCTGTATGTGTGTGTGTACCTGTGTGTGTGTGTACCCATTTCTGTGTATGTGTGTGTGTACCCGTGTGTGTGTGTACCCATTTCTGTGTGTGTCTGTGTGTGTGTGTGCGCATGTTTTTTCGTGTCTGTGTGTGTTATAGACTTGTTAGACATTTGCAGTATTACAGACGTGCGGTCTGGGACGCAGTGGGAGATGATGGATTGTTGCTGTAAAACAGGTATCCATCAATTATCTGTCTCTGGAGGATTTGGGCACACAGAGAGGGAGAGAGGGAGTGAGGGAGAGAGAGACAGTGATGGAGAGCACTCCTGCTTCCAGCAGACAGCCTTGGCTCTGAGCGAATGAGGTCTAAATTACCTGCCACTGAGGTCCAGAAACAACTGTCACATTCCTCACTCCGCAGACATTTCATCTGTCTGAAAACTGTAAGCCGGCCTGTCTTTCCCTCCTCTCAGCTTCTTCATATTTAACAGTCTGTTGTCTGTTCCTTCCCGTGCAGGAGTGCGGCACTCAGAGGAAAGCAACCTGTGGCCCCCACGCAAAGCATGATGGGATATCCACCCAGCGGGAGACAGCAGAGGAGGAGAGCGTAGAGCCGCGTCACCCATCGCTTCAGACTGCACACCTGAGGGACACACCTGTCCCAGGATCCATGGAGAGTGCCCTCGCAGGTGCCCTCCCTGGCAACAGGAGTGTGGAGGGGTGGGGCGAGGCCCCGTGGGGCGAGGCGGGGCTGTGCCCCCCCTCGGTGAGCGGGACCACCCTCCTGATCGTGGCGTACAGCACGGTGATCGCTGTGGGCCTGATGGGGAACACCTGCCTGGTGTTCGTCATCTGGCGGCAGAAGGAGAACCGCAACGTCACCAGCATCCTCATCGCCAACCTGTCCTGTTCCGACATCCTCATGTGTGTGGTGTGTCTGCCCGTCACCGTCATCTACACGCTGATGGACCGCTGGATCCTGGGGGAGGCGCTCTGCAAGGTCACGCCCTTCGTGCAGTGCATGTCCGTCACCGTCTCCATCTTCTCGCTGGTGCTCATCGCCCTGGAGCGCCACCAGCTCATTCTGCACCCCACCGGCTGGACCCCCGCCGCCGGGCACTCCTACCTGGCGGTGGCCGTCACCTGGATGGTGGCCTGCTTCATCTCGCTGCCCTTCCTGTCCTTCAACATCCTGACCAATGTGCCCTTCCACAACGACAGCCTGCCCTTCAACCCGTTCAGCGACCACCTGATCTGCATGGAGCTGTGGCCGTCGGAGAGGAACCGCCTGGCCTACACCACGTCACTGCTGCTGTTCCAGTACTGCCTGCCGCTGTCGCTCATCCTGCTGTGCTACCTGCGCATCTTCCTGCAGCTGCGGCGGCGGCGAGACATGGTGGAACGGGCGCGGGAGGCGCGGCGCGCCAAGCGGCCACAGCGGGTGCAGCGCGTCAACGCTATGCTGGCCGCCATCGTGGTGGCCTTCGCCCTCTGCTGGCTGCCGCTCACCGTCTTCAACACCGTCTTCGACTGGAACCCGCAGGCGCTGGCCACCTGCCAACACGACCTCATCTTCTCCGCCTGCCACCTGACCGCCATGGCCTCCACCTGCGTCAACCCCGTGGTCTACGGCTTCCTCAACAGCAACTTCCAGAAGGAGCTGAAGTCGACGCTGCGCCGCTGCCGCTGCTGGGGGGCGCCAGAGAGCTACGAGAGCTTCCCGCTCTCCACCGTCAGCACCGACGTCACCAAGGTGGCCTCCCAGAGGCAGGGCTCCTTCAGCGTGCGGGCAGAGTAGCGCCCCCCGGAGGAAACATGGGGGAAAAACACAGGGAGGGAGAGGGATGCGGGGACTGTTTCCTTGGCAGTGTAGCGGCAGCTGGGTGCTGAAGGTGTCCGGGGTTTTCTCTTTAAAAGGACCGTTATGTCAGTTTACTTTAACGTGACATCAGCAGCGTTACTGGTCAATGTCCCTGGACAGAGTGGGACCAGCTGGCTGCCACGATCAGCGGTGGTGGGGCAGGGGGTTCAGGGGGTGTCCTGCGTTTCGTCTTTAAAGAGATTTTAAGATATGTGTGCTCTCGCCTGACGCCAGTGCCGCCCCATGCAGGCGACACCATCCAGCCGGGGGGACGGGCACCGGTCCCGCTGACTCAAACCCGTCCTCGCCAAAGCCGCGTCGCACCCTCAGCTGCCACCTGCTCCCGGGTGTCCGTGGGCCGAGTGACGCAGATGGGGGGTGCAGGAGGATCATGGGTACAGTGCCAGCATGCGGGGGAGGGATCAGAGACGGATGTGTTCCCTCCTGGCAAAGACCCGACAACAGCGTTAGAGAGTTTCCGCCACCAGAGACCACGGCTGGCCGTCGCACCCGGGACCGTGAGCCAAATAAAGACTACTATTCCGGAAGCAGCCCTCTGAAGAAGCGCTCAGATGGGACAGTTTTCACCAGACTGCTGAGGGCTGGGAGCCAGCAGGATCAGCGTGTCCCCCTGTAACCCGGAGGGCGGGTAAGTGGGACGGCGTCCCCGCTGGGGTCTGCAGTGTTATCTGTCCCCTGCCTGCCGAGGCAGACCTCTTCCCCGCGCTCCTCTCCGGCTACCCTCGCTTTGCGCTGTGATCACAGCTGCTGTCTGAAACACGGCTGGACTCTCACATCTCCATCACTGCAGCCTCTGAAGCACCACAGAGCTCTCCTCAGCCTTTCCACATCGTCTGCAGCAGATCTGTGGTGCTGCAGAGTTGATACAAAAAATCAAAAATGTCTCATCGTCTGAGAGAGCTTCTTCTGTCTGCTCTTCTCACGCACTGACAACGTCTTGGACTGAAATTACAGACCAAGCTCTCAAAGAACAGTGCTTCTTTGGCTTCCTGTGGCAGATTAGTGTTGCCTCTGTGATTGGCTGAGTCTCGAGTCTCCACCCAATCAGAGCCCTGGACCATGAATACTTTTTTTTCAGGAGAAAATCACTCATTTTTTGCACTCATCCCAGAGAAATTGTCTGTGCTCCATTCCACCTGAGCGCGCTCTCTAGCTGCGTACGGCGCAGCCAAAGATTCAATTTCAGACTCCGCAGACTGACGTCTGAAATAAATGGGTCATTAGAATTTAAATCACTTTAAACCTTGCATTTTTCCATTTTCAGCAATTGTGCAGGAGAATTGCATGGCTTTTAGTCGTCAGTGCCATTACCCGAGGAAGCCTCACGGGGCAGTACTGAGCTAAAGGTAATTCCCAGAGTGACATTGCAAGGAGAAGGGGAAAATTATTGCCAGCTGATGTACCGCTTTCATCCGCCACCAAGATTGATTAGAGCAATTACCTCGCTCTCCGCCAGACGTATTTCATTCTTTGCTGCCCTCGGGCTGCTGATCTGCCTTCTGCCACAAAATGTTAGAAAATGCCAATCTTGTGTTACATGTACTATGAAAAGCTACTCCACCCTGCCAGGTTATGCTATTAGCTGTACAGTAAGCGTTTGATGTTCACTGTTCTGTTCCCAGCTGAAAGGAACACTCCGACAACGTGGCCGCGCTGCTGTGATGTCACAGAAACATTGTGAGATCATAACCGACCGTTATTGGAATGTCACAGGAACATTCCGCGTCAGCTGGATGTGTGTAACTCTGGCTCTCATTAGAATCTGTTTGCTGTTTCCTGGAAGGTAGAGAGGCTCATATCTCTATGTGCTGCTGCCTCACTGCAATCTGGGAGCAGAAAAGCAAGCCTCATCGTTTTTTGGGAGTCCCTGGTCGACGCTGAGCAGGACTCTGAACACGGCCTGGGACAGCGATGAATGTACCTGCAAAAACTACGAAACTTTTCACTCGAAGCCAAGACTCAGAGGCCTCGCCTCATCTCTCTGGCCTTTGTTTGGGAAAGAGCCCCATATGCAGAGTGTGTACAGTATTGTGTTTTGTATTTGAGAACAGTGACAGTGTTGCCTTGCTTTGTGGATGTGTCATGTTTTAACTGTGTTTTTGCTGACTGACCCACTCACACAAAGCATGATGGGTAAATCTGCCATCTTGACTTGTCTGTTGTTTTTTTTTCTGGATTTGTTCCTGTAAGCCCTGCAGCTTGTTGTGATTGGTCCAGAGGACTGCACTGAACATTGCCTTGCATCTTTTGTGCAACGGTGGCCTTAACACCACAGTTCCGTGAGAATACAGGTCTGTAATGCATTCTCTCACTCTGATGGGAAAAAAAAACTCCAACTAGCAATTACATTTGATTAGGTCACTTTAATGTCCACAAATGACAATATATTTTCCACTGCCCCTACAGCTAATAAGAAAGGCATTCAGATAATGGCACAATACATAATACTGTTTGAGATGTGTGATGTAACAGTAAAGCTCAGTAGAACAATAACCAATAATTACAGACAAAAAAAGTCCTTTCATCTTTCATTCAGTATGTTAGAAAAAGATAAAAGATAAAAAGCTTTTGTGTATGTGGGTGTGTGTAGGGGTGTGCGCCTGTATGTGTGTGTGCGCGCGTGTGCACGTGCGCGCGAATGACTGTGTGTGTGTGTGTGTGTGAAAGCTTTGATCCATCACTAAGCAGAGGCAGAATTCCCTTATGACTGCATAGTTAACCCTCTGTGAGCTGTACACGTCTCACCCCGCATCACACGGCCTCGAAGCCGCTGCGAAAGCTCAGTCTCCCGCTGTGATGCTGGCGTGTCTGCAGAATGAGCATGATGAGCCGGATGTGCTGGGTCTGAAACGCAGCTCTGTCACCCAGCTTCCTCCCTGACAGAGCTGGGTCTCCCGCTGTGATGCTGCCGTGTCTGCAGAATGAGCATGATGAGCCGGATGTGCTGGGTCTGAAGCGCAGCTCTGTCACCCAGCTTCCTCCCTGACAGAGCTGCAGCCAGTTCTGCCCTCTGGCAGGGCTTGCCTGGCTGTCTGAGACACTGCCACACACGTTTTAGCTTACTTTAAATACATTAGTGCGGTGTACAAACATGAGTATGAAAGTATGATAAATGTGTATTTTCCTCTTTCTAATAAACAACCCTCAAATGCAAGAACCCCCCCCATCTCTCTCTCTCTCTCTCTTTCTCTCTCTCTCTCTCTTTCCCCCTCTTTCTCTCTCTCTCTCTCTCTCTCTCATTCTCCCTCTCTCTCTCTCTCTCTCTCACACACACACACACACACACACACACACACACAAATCCAAAGCATTTGTTAGCAGATACTGTTATTGGCCATGCTGAGCATTGGTGTTCTCATTCCACAGAGATTATTCCGGGCCATTTGCTTCAAGAGCTTGTAATAATGTTGTTGTTCATGAGTGAATTTCCCTGATTTAGTCCTTACTCCTTAAGTCCTTGTACCCTATGGAGGGTCGTTATCAAAATTAAAAATGGAAAGTGAAGCTGAAACAGCAAATGAGGGAAGGAAGTGGTAAAACTGGAAAATAATCATTTTTGTTTCTTTTTTTAGTTTTTTTTTCCTTTTCTCTCGTTTGACATTCTTTTCTAAGACGGTTGTTATCCTCCTTTTAGAGTTTCTTTTGCAATTGAATTTTTTCAGTTCGTTGTTTGGATGTCTTTTGCTTTGTCGGTATTGATATTTCTTTTGAATTGTGGTAAGAATGGCCCTCCACAATTTGTAGAATATCTTCTCTTTGAAACAGATGTAACTTCACAAGACAGAAAAACAAGCGATTAAAACCCTTGTATTCGGAGAAGGATTTACTTTGTATAGGGGCCTGTACTGTACAGTACATTTCAGACCTGTATTTGTGTAAATATAAATGTATGTTATCGAAGACTCTGGCTGCGTGATTTGTTTCCGTGGTGTGCTTTTCCCTGGTTTGGTCTGGTGTCTGTATCCCCCTCCCCGGGATTCAGGATAAGCTTGATCACAATGTGTATTAGAATGTTTTCAGGCATTAACTTTGTCTAAACCTCATGAGCGTCACCAACTGGTCCAGGGGACCATGACAGCCCAACACAAAGCCCTTTAAAAATCAAGATACTTGATGCTATGTCAGATGTAAGTTCACCTGCCAACCAGACGGGAGGTCAGGAGGCTCAGGAGCTCAGGAGGTCAGTGTGGTGAGGTTGATGGTGCTAACGCCCATCTGTCGCCCCCTGTCTGTGTAGTAGAGTATTGCTGATAATGCAACAACTCTTTTGTGTCTGGCTGGACTGACCCAGGTGTGCACTCACCTGTCCCTCAACACAAACACACATGCCAAAAGTCAGGTGCTGCAGTTTATGATTATTATTTGTTTCAGGGAAAAAAATCCTAAGATATTGCTAGCATAATGCTTCTCAACACATTTTTTTTTATATTCACACAGACAGAAATCCTACAGCCTGTGTTGATGATGTCACAAACCTTGGTCTTGTCCTGCTCCACCTGAAGGCCTTCTCCCTGTCCTGGCTGATGGAGGCGTGTCCTGACCATTCATCTCCATGCTAAGGGCAAATGTCTAGACCCGTGATAACGTGTGCAGGATGGCATGGCCACAGAGACGGAGGAGAACGAGAGCGACACCACGCCCCTTCCTGTGCCCCCTCTGTGACATCACTTCCTGGCTCGCAGGCCGACTGGTGTCCCTGTTTCTGCCAGATGAAGCCCCGCTGGCTTGGCTGTCTCTCTACGCTCATGAAAGAGTCATGAGCCTTAAAATATTGAATCCAAAGTATTCCTCCTATTTTTGGTGTACTGCAGATGAAAGGAAATCGCAAGTGAACTGGCTTCCACTGCCTTCATATGAGACACCTCTGAGCTGCTGTGTGTGCGTATGAGCGTGTAACTCTGTGTATCTGTGCGTGCATGTGAGTGCATGTGTGTGTACGTATATCTGTGTGAGCGTATATGTGTGTATGTGCGTGTGTGTGTATCTGTGTGTGCATGTGAGCGTGTGTGTATGCGCGTATATCTGTGTGAGCGTATATGTGTGTATGTGTATGTGTGTGTATATCTGTGCGTGCATGTGAGCGTGTGTGTATGCGCGTTTATCTGTGTGAGCGTATGTGCGTGTGTGTGTATCTGTGTGTGCATGTGAGCGTGTGTGTATGCGCGTATATCTGTGTGAGCGTATATGTGTGTATGTGTGTGAGAATCTGTGGGAGAGCGTGTATCTGTGTGAGTGTGTGTGTATGTGTGTGTGCGTGTGAGTGTGTATCAGTTTGTATGTGTGCATGGGGTGGGGTCATATTAGACGGGTATTGTGGAGGCTGCTGTTAATATCAGTTATCTGACCACATATTCCATAACCACATTAGCTCTGTAGCTGCAGGCAGTGCTGTGCTGTGATGGGGAGCAGCAGGGGTTGCCAGCTTTATTCCCAGGTGGGCCGCTGCTGTTGTGCCCTTGAGCAAAGCATTTAACACAAATTGCTTTAGCAAAATGTCTTTCTGTGTAAATGCATCTGAACTACGAGGTGCTCAGTAACAGCATGTAAGCCTGACCCAACCCTAACCCTCAGCAAATACATTATGCAGGAGTGCAGATGTAGTGATGTAGTAGTAGGTAATAATATAATATATAATAATATATATAATATAGCTCTTCATGCAGAACAGAGGCGTCAGTCTCAGAGGATGGGATCGGTTTCCAGGAGGGGCGGTCTCTCCTGTTTTGGTCGACCCTTTGATTGCTCTCACATCTAACGGCTGAAATTCATCACTTCAGTCCCAGAATAAGGATGTCTGCGTTTGAAAGCGCATCACTGCCAGCAGGTCGGACAGGGCGAATTGCAGAGGGGCAGCTTAGCCCATTAGAATTCCCACATCGTGAAGCACTGTGTGTCACACAATGCAAATGAGCTCACAAATGGGTCCCCCGCCCCCATTGCTTACGGCGGAACATGGTGTTCGTTAGAGCCGTAATGGCGTCCCCCGAGCCGCGGTGGGGTCCTCTGAGGTAAACACCTTGAGAGGGTGAAGGACAGGTGTGAAGGCTCCAGGCACCGATTCCACCTCAGCCGCCTGCTTCAACAAACCACCGGCACGATTCTACCAATGAAGCCATCCTTTATGGATGAGCAAGATTTCTGGCGAACAGAAGACGTGATGTGCTGTGGCCTTCTGGGATTGGAACTGTGCCTCCCTGCAGTGGAGAGGGTGGTGAAGATTCGTGTCTCTTTGTGCTGCTAGCCGGTTTGACCCAGCTGTGGGATGGCACGGATTCGCTTGGTGGGCAACAGTTACATTTTTCTCCTGCTCTTTGAAAGCGTCTTTCTGCTGCTCCGGGAGGTGCTCTCCTGGTGTCGCGTGACTGTGTCACTGTGTCATGTGACTGCGCTGCTCTCTCTCCTGCCCCCGAGAGCGGCCGTCTACACACTGGCCAGACACACACACAGTCGCGGGGTGTGGCAATGGCTGTCTGTTTTTTCTGTGTGGCTTGGATGACGTGGGCGGCAGTGTAGCATAGTGGTTCAGGAGCAGGACTCGTAACCGAAAGGTTGCCGGTTTGATTCCCCCCTGGGACACTGCTGCTGTACCCTCGAACAAGGTACTTAACCCACAATTGCCTCAGTAAATATCCAGCTGTATAAATGGATAACATTGTAAAGAACTGTAACCTATGTAAGTTGCTTTGGATAAAAGCGTCTGCTAAATGAATAAATGTAAATGTGGCTCAGCACGGCCATGCTTGGGTGGGCTAAACATGGCTTAGTTTGGCTTGTCCTAGCTTGACTCGGTTTGCTGTGTTTTGGTTTTCTGTGGATTGGTTTTCTCACATTCTTACAAAGCTCTCAGTGATAGTCTACACCAAATAAAAATTATGTGATTGGTTATAGCTTGTGTTGTCAGGATGTGTTATGATCCTCTGCTTTATGCACTTGCAGCTGGAATTTGAGTGCATTATTTTAATTTGAGTGTGTTGTTTTAATTCGAGTGTGTTATTTTAATTTGAGTGTGTTATTTTTCACTGTTGCCACTCATGTTAGCCTCTGTTTATCTGCAGGCACTGAGGCCATTCATCCAGAGACAGTAAGCAGGGAGCAGGCCAGTACAGCTCATAAGAAGATAAAGACCTATCATCATGCCCATGGCCACGGAGTATATATGTATATCTATATACATATATATATGTGTGTGTGTGTGTGTATACACTGTATATACACTATACAGTATTTGTACAGTATTTGATGCGTGTATGTGTATATACACACACACACTCACTCACTCACTCACTCTCACACACACACACACACACACACACACACACACTCACACTCACACTCACACTCACACTCACACTCACTCTCACACACACACTCACTCACTCTCACACACACCCACACACACACACACACACACACACACACAGTATTTGGTAAACACATAGACAGTGTGAGGAAATACGCCTTGGCTTCCTGGATGAGTCTCTCTCTTCTTGGCTTGTATTCGCACTCTCCTTCCACCATCTGTAGCAAACTCTTCCATAATTCATAATACCCTTCCATTTTTCCAAAGTCTCCCAAAAAAACTCCCTAAAAGATCAGAGGCTTGGTGTTGCGCTCATTTATTCATGGGCAGCTCCCTTGCAGGGCGATCTGTGGATCCTGCAGAAGGCCGTCTGGGATCAGCCCGGGGGTCTGGGACTGCGTGGGAGTCTGGGAGGTGACAGCGTGGAGGGAAAAGGTGCTCTCTGTCCCACAGAGGAAGGTTCCCCCTCACCTAACTGCTCTCCCTGCGACATGTCACAGAGACAGGATTCACAGAGAAGAGGGTTCACAGAGACGGGGGCTCACAGAGAGAGGGGTTCACAGAGACGGGGGCTCACAGAGACGGGGGCTCACAGAGATGGGTTTCACAGAGAGGAGGGTTCACAGAGAGGAGGGTTCACAGAGACGGGGGCTCACAGAGAGAGGGGTTCACAGAGACGGGGGCTCACAGAGATGGGTTTCACAGAGACAGGGTTCACAGAGACAGGATTCACAGAGAGGGGGGCTCACAGAGACGGGGGCTCACAGAGACGGGGGCTCACAGAGACGGGGGTTCACAGAGACGGGGCTCACAGAGACGGGATTCACAGAGACAGGGGTTCACAGAGAGGAGGGTTCACAGAGACAGGTTTCACAGAGACAGGGGTTCACAGAGACAGGGGTTCACAGAGAGGAGGGTTCACAGAGACAGGTTTCACAGAGACAGGGGTTCACAGAGACGGGGGCTCACAGAGACGGGGGTTCACAGAGACAGGATTCACAGAGACGGGATTCACAGAGACGGGGCTCACAGAGAGGGGGGTTCGCAGGGTTCACAGAGGGGATCGAGAGCTACTGGAGGCACAGAGACCAGTAAAGAAGCCAGGGCTCTGTTCTCTGGTGTCATCACCCAGTGGAACAAATTCATCCTTATTGTGCTCAACATGTTGAAGCTGCAAGGAAAACTCAACCCAGCCCCCCTCCCACCAGCCCCTGCCTGATTCGCCATGGTTACAGCACACGGCCCTTGAACCAGTATAAAGCTGACCTTCTCTCTTCCTAGGGCTGGCCAGGCCTTTGGAATGTTGGTCCGGTTGCCTGGCAACCGCCTCTGCCCCCCATCTGTGGCCGTGAGCCTCTCTCTCCCTCTGTCCCTCTCCCCCCCCCCCCCCTCTCTCTCTCTCTCTCTCTCCCTCTCCCTCTCTCTCCCTCTGTCCCTCTCTCCCTCTCCCTCTCTCTCTCTCCCTCTCTCTCTCTCTCCCTCTGTCCCTCTCTCTCTCTCTCCCTCTGTCCCTCTCTCTCCCTCTGTCTCTCTCTCTCTCCCTCTCCCTCTCTCTCCCTCTGTCCCTCTCTCTCTCTCCCTCTCCCTCTCTCTCTCTCTCTCTCTCTCCCTCCCTCTCTCCCTCTCTCTCTCAGGGTCGCGCTGTTTGTTCTGGGGGTGGAGGAGAGATCACACACAGTGATGGCATTACAGATGCTACAGGTGTCATTGTTTTTCACTGTCTTTCTCTGTCTCAGCCGGATTCAGTGGAATTTGCCAAGCATTCGTGCTGCTGTAACATAGGAAATAAAAGGAAAAATAATGATACCATAGCCAACACTACATCATAAAATATCCCTGGCCATTAATTTACAATGACAAGAAATCATTACAAAATGCAACAGAGGAAAAATACTGAAAATACAAATAAGTAAAATACTACATTATGCATTTATGGGATTGTGTGCGTGTGTGCTCGTCCGCATGTGTGTACATGCATGCATACATGTGTGCACGTCTCTCATTGGATGCTGTAGTGATGAGTGAGTTCAGCATCCCTGCTGCTGGTCTCAGTCCCTCGGTGAGGTTTACCCCTGCAACGTGTCTGTCTGTCTGTCTTCATTTTCACTCCTGCTGCCCAGCTGCGGCTGCATCCGATCTCTGAGAGACCAATTACAACCCCACACCAAAGCCGCTGCCGAGAGAGATGCTCAGACCTTCCCTTTACAATGCGTAAACAGCCTGTTTACCTTTCCCCGCCAGGCTGACCATGGCCCTGTGGATCCTTCTCTTTCATGGCCTTTAATGCAGATGTCTGGAGCCCCCCTTTTTGAAAAATGATTGTTGCCATTAATTCAATTACAATGATACAATATTAGCTCCATTCCCAGCCTTCCACAGGTGCTCTGATGACATCCCCTGCTTCTGAAGCAATGACGTCCACATCCGGCTCTGGCATCCGGCTGTAGTGATTACATAACATTTGTGTATCAGACTTTTTTATCCGCAGCAGCTTATATAACTCACAGGCTCTGCATGGGTATTTACTATGGCAGGTTGGGTTAAGCACCATCTCCAATAATACATTAGCAGTGTTCCACCTGGAAATCAAACCCGCAGCCTCTGGGATAGATGCGCAATGCACCTTACTGCTATGCTGCACTGGGGTTCAACCCGGCAACCTCTGGGACAGGAGCCCTGCTCCTTTCTGCTGTACCATGCTGCTGTGGTGGTGCAGTGCGGTGCTTTTTGGTGTCTTGTTCTCTCTCTCTGTCTGGATATTCTATCAAAGCTCCATTAGCAGCAAAGACAGTTTCCAAAGCCTTTATTATGAGCGATCATCAAAGTCAGCAACAGAACGGGATCAATGCGAAAGCAGCAAGTCTCTGAAGAGGAAATATCTGTAGGGCAAAGACCTCTGGTCTGTTTCTCATCAGACGAGTGGCAAACCTTCAAAAGCTAATTCCTCTGTGAAGATGAATCAGCAGGAGAATGGAACACATCCCAGAGTGCATTTTACTGCAGGTTTCTGACAGACAGCTAATATTTTGCCTGTGTTGTTATTGGGTCCTCACCGTGCTCCAAAGCTGTTAATATCCTGTCACTAATCATATAGCGACATCTGGTGGCCAGGAAAGTTGTTACAGTTCAGTCTACAAATTGCACAAATCGCATTGATAAGATTGTCTGATCACCTCATTATAAATCTTTTCAATGTTTGTTTTCATCACAGCACACATCACTTTGAGATTTTGTTCAGAAGGATTCTTTATCAGCCATTACCACTGTAACACCCCCCCAGAATCTACGACATGAGTTCAGTGTGTAACAGAAGTGTAGAGTCTGCACCTGTGGGACTCAGCGCGTTCACACAGCCAGTCGGATTTCACACATCCGAAATTCATCACCTGGTTTCCTCCACTGCACTGGTACAGACATACTGAACACTCCACAGACCATAAAAATGCTGCCTTCCTCATACAGCCATCTGAAAAATTGCTCTCATCAGTACAGCTGGACCGAGGACAGTGAATTACATTTACATTTATGCATTTGGCAGGCGCTTTTAACCAAAGCGGAATACAAGGCAGAATACAATACCAACAAAAAGCCACATAAGGAGTTACTGAATCACACCTTTGCTTCACTGCAATGTAAATGCGTGCCATGGGGTATACAGTATGTCACTGTTTAACAAAGCTACAGTTACAAGTGTAAAAGCCAGAACAAGAGTAGTGGGTCAGGACCTTGTGACCAGTATGTTGCAGGTTTGAACCTCTGCTGGGACACTGCCTCACACCGGCCAATAAAGTGCTCTGCACCCGTCTGCCCCGGTGAAGCATCCAGAGTAATTTAACAACTGCTGCCCAAGGCTACTGATGTGCTTCTGGGAGTAAAACTGAACCTCCGGTAATCTGTGACAGATAATAAAACAAACAAGGAGTAATCAATCATACACTTTTATTAATAAATAATAGAACAGTAAAAGTATGAGTATTCTAAGTATTCTAAGCACATTTTGGGAGGGGGGGGTGCAAGGTGGGGGCAGGTCATGAAAACATAAGTGCAAAATAAAACGGTTGATTTGAGATCATACAATCATCTGGTTTGATCGGGGAATACGGGCGTGTGGGAGGAGTTCGATAGGGGGCGCTGCTGCGTTCACTCATTGCCGCTGTCCTCGTTGTCCTCCTCCAGGGGGCTCTCCCCCTCGCCCTCCCCTTCGCCCTCTCTCTCGGGGTAGTTCAGGATGTGCCGGTTGGCCTGGATCAGGTACTGCTGCTGTTTGAAGTACACCTTCAGGATGCCTTTGATCAGCACGAAGGCGATCCCCCCCTGAAAGACAGCCACAGTCAGAGGGGGTGGGAGCAGAGCGGCTGACTGACAGGCCACTCCTGCCAATGGGACACTGCCCACAATCTCCATGGAAACCCCTAACTCTGGACACTTACAGAGCAGTGACTCAGCAGAGGTTATGAACAGAGAACTGTCAGCAGGTCATAACAACACTACAAATCACACACACACACACACACACACACACACACACACACACACACACACTCTCTCACACACACATTCTCTCTGTCTCGCTCTATTCTCTATTCCTTCTCCCTCATTGGCTAACTCTCCCTCAGGGGTATGCTGTCCACTTTGCTGAGGCCAATGAGAGTTTCTGCAGACTCTCCACCTCCACTGAGTGTTCAGAGCTGCTGACCCATAAGTCTTTGTGCCACAGTCAGAGACAGCTCAAACTACTGACCTCTGGTCCTTCTTTCATCATCCTCTTCAACCCCCCCCCTTCCCCTCCCCTCCCTCTCCCTCTCCCCCTTCCTCTCTCTTCTTCTCCCCCTCCCCCTTTCTCCCGCCCCCTCCCCCTCCTCCCCCTGCCCTCTCACCAGTATAGTCCTCTGCAGGCTGGAAGGCACCCTGCGGAACATGAGGCGTCCGGCGAGGTTGGCGATGGTGGGGAACACCAGGGCCCCACACAGAGTGCGTGACACAGAGAGGTGGTCACTGCCGTACCCGTCAGCGGGCACGCGGGGAACGGGCCGTCCAATCCCTGCAAGGGAACAGAGAGGGCTCCCATAATGCACCGCAAACACGCACACAGCTCCCTGCTTCTCAGTTTGTGTTTAAGGAATCAAATCACCCCATGGTGCCTTTCAGACAAGTACATGTACAATGTGTTTAGTTAGTCATTTACTCATCAATTTTCTTTGCAATTTGTCAAACCAAGATACAATAAAATGGCTCCTGTGCTTGGAATAGAGTTATTTTTATGGCTGAGGAACACTTACAGGCATAAACTAAAAGCACATGATGTTTCATAATCACGGCTCATTCTGTTGCCAGTTCTATAATGGGAATCATGGGAAAACTGAATGTGCTCTGGCCTGACGCCCACAGTGCATCAGCACCGGCACCCTGTGCAGCCTGCCCCACCCCCTGTCCTGCCCATCCCGCCCGCCCCGTGTCCTGCCCATGCCCCGCCCCCTGCCCCGCCCCCTGCCCCACCTCACTGCGGCTGTCCCGCCCCCTGCCCCGCGAGCCCCGCCCGCCCCGCCGCACCTGGCACGATCCCGCTGAGCAGCTGCAGCTTGGCAGAGTGCTTCTGCCACAGCCGGACCACGTAGTCCTCCCAGCGGATCATCTTCCCCAGCACCAGCATGACCGGGATGGTGGGCAAGCCCATGAGCAGGAAGAGTGGGTCGGCCCGCTCCATCACATCCAGCCCCTTCTTATGGCCCACCACCTGGGTGTGGGGGGGGAGAAGAGAAGCAATACTCTCACCATTGCGCATCCTGCCTGTCGCATGAGCCATGGCATCTCTCCACAGGGCTGCCATGCAGACTTTTTCTCTGCCACACCTCCACAGGGCTGCCATGCAGACTCTCTCTCTGCCACACCTCCACAGGGCTGCCATGCAGACTCTCTCTCTGCCACACCTCCACAGGGCTGCCATGCAGACTCTCTCTCTGCCACACTTCCACAGGGCTGCCATGCAGACTCTCCCTCTGCCACACCTCCACAGGGCTGCCATGCAGACTCTTTCTGCCATACCGGCAGCAGGGACAGCGGCCAACTGCAGCAGGGTGACCGCTCCCCCCACACACCCGCACACACACACAAACACACACCGCCGACATGATCTGTGCTCAGGTAAACCGTCCTGTCCGTCTCCAGCGTACCTGCATGACCGTGACCGCCCCGTAGGTGACAGCAGACCAGTAGACCGTGCCCACCACCACTCCGGCCGCCGCAAAAGGACTGACCCTGGAGAGAGCGCGGTCAACCTGCTGCAGGAAGTACACCAGCGGGCCTGGGGGAGGGGGAGGGAGGGTCCCAAATGAGTAAATACAGAGAGAGAGTGTGTGTGTGTGTGTGTGCGTGTGTGTGCGCGAGTGTGTGTGAGAGTGTGTGTGTGCGGGCGTGCGCCGCCGCACCCATTTTGGGGAAGACGATGCGGTACTCGGTGCCGCACTGCGGGCAGCTGACGGCCCCCGCGCTGTTTCCTTTCTGTTTCTCATCCAGCCAGCGCTGCAGGCAGGCCTGGTGGATCCACTTCGTGCAGCCCTTACACCGGCAGGGGCTCACCCACTCCGCCACCCGGTCCTCCCGCTCCGTCGCAAAGCACACCCAGCAGTGCCTGAAACACACACACACACAGGGTTACACACACACGCGCACACACACACACACACACACACAGGGTTACACACACACGCGCACACACACACCACACACACACACAGGGTTACACACACACCACACACACACACAGGGATACACACACACACACACACCACACACACACCACACACACAGGGTTACACACACACACACACACACAGGGTTACACACACACACACACACACAGGGTTACACACACACGCGCACACACACACCACACACACACACAGGGTTACACACACACACACACACACACGCGCACACACACACCACACACACACACAGGGTTACACACACACGCACAGGGTTACACACACACACACACACAGGGTTACACACACACGCACAGGGTTACACACACACGCGCACACACACACCACACACACACGCGCACACACACACCACACACACACGCGCACACACACACCACACACACACACAGGGATACACACACACGCGCACACACACACCACACACACACACAGGGTTACACACACACGCGCACACACACACCACACACACACACAGGGTTACACACACACGCGCACACACACACCACACACACACACAGGGTTACACACACACGCGCACACACACACCACACACACACACAGGGTTACACACACACGCGCACACACACACCACACACACACACAGGGTTACACACACACGCGCACACACACACCACACACACACACAGGGTTACACACATACACACACACACAGGGTTACACACACACGCGCACACACACACCACACACACACACAGGGTTACACACATACACACACACACAGGGTTACACACACACGCGCACACACACACCACACACACACACCACACGAAACACACACAGGGTTACACACACACGCGCACACACACACCACACGAAACACACAGGGTTACACACACACGCGCACACACACACCACACACACACACAGGGTTACACACACACGCGCACACACACACCACACACACACACAGGGTTACACACACACACACACACACCACACACACACACAGGGTTACACACACACCACACACACACACAGGGTTACACACACACGCGCACACACACACCACACACACACACAGGGTTACACACATACAAACACACACACACCACACACACACACAGGGTTACACACACACGCGCACACACACACCACACACACACACAGGGTTACACACACACGCGCACACACACACACAGGGTTACACACACACGCGCACACACACACCACACACACACACAGGGTTACACACATACAAACACACACACACCACACACACACACAGGGTTACACACACACGCGCACACACACACCACACACACACACAGGGTTACACACACACGCGCACACACACACCACACACACACACAGGGTTACACACATACAAACACACACACACCACACACACACACAGGGTTACACACACACGCGCACACACACACCACACACACACACAGGGTTACACACACACGCGCACACACACACACACACACACACACACAGGGTTACACACACACGCGCACACACACACCACACACACACACAGGGTTACACACACACGCGCACACACACACCACACACACACACAGGGTTACACACACACGCGCACACACACACACACACACACACAGGGTTACACACACACGCGCACACACACACCACACACACACACAGGGTTACACACACACGCGCACACACACACAGGGTTACACACACACGCGCACACACACACCACACACACACACAGGGTTACACACACACGCGCACACACACACCACACACACACACAGGGTTACACACACACGCGCACACACACACACACACACACACAGGGTTACACACACACACACACACACAGGGTTACACACACACACACACACACAGGGTTACACACACACACACACACACACACAGGGTTACACACACACACACACAGGGTTACACACACACACACACAGGGTTACACACACACACACAGGGTTACACACACACACACACACACAGGGTTACACACACACACACACACACACACACACACACAGGGATACACACATACAAACACACATTCCATCTTTATTTAAATGAAAATGTGTGCGCGTCACGTCATTCTCCGTCGGCGTTTGCCGACACACTGGCTATTAGATGCAATACATGCTTTACTTTAAACATCTGTAATAAAACATTTACGTGAATGGAAAATTCGGTGCTGGATTCGCTTACTTCTCTGGGGCTTCCTCCACACAAGCCATAGCGCGTCAGGTCGGGTCACCTCCAGTGCGTCTCACCATGGGTCACTGAGAACCGGGCCTTCACACTCCTATACCATCAACATAATCAACAACAAGCGCGCGCACACACACACACAAATGATCAGTATTAAAAATGATCACACACGCGCTTCCTGCTGCCGTTTATATCCGTCCTTAAAATATTGTTCATAATGTGAGACGCGGCGACGTTTTTCACGCAGTGTTTTCCTTAAATCGAGTGAGGTCACATCCTGTAGAAGGCAAACGGAGTTTTTGTGTTGAGATTATTAATAAAAATGACCACATTACCACATTCGATTTGTTTAACATCCATCAGTAACGCTGCACGTTTAAAAACATCTCGATCAAACACGATTCCCATTTCAGTTAAACACGTTAACATTACAATAAAATCACACGCACACACACACACCACTGGGGTTTACACAACACAGCTTACTTTCACTTTTGACGTCCGGCTCTTACGGCAGAGACATACTGCTGACTAGCGGTAACGTTGGCAAAACAGCTGAACAACATTTGAAAAGGACACTTTTCACGTTTAAGCTCGACTGATTTTCGCCAGCGTACGAGCCACCTAGCAGGCTAGCCTCCTGTTGTACTCCACGGGGTTCCTGAAGATTCTTAGCTGGATCATTACTCTCCACTTAGCTCGCAAACTTTGGTAAACCAGGCTTGCTCCCTGTCTAGCTAACGACAGCTAGTTTAAGTTTAGCTATGTTGGACTGATCTCAAGCTCACATTTCTCTTGTAGTTAACGCTAACTATCTACCTTTAGCAGACATACAATGACAACCAAGCTTAAACAGTGACAAGTTGGTTCACCTCGTCTTCTTACCCTTTTCCAGATTAATAGATACTGAAATCGCGGGACAGATCGCTGCCGGGCTAGCCACTGCTACCTCATCAAAGTGTTGACATCGACTCGCTTCGCTAACTTACTGTCGTCCAAAAATAAAACTTGCACTGCTTCCGCGGTCAGGCCTCGGTTCGCTTTGGGTTCACTGCCATTGTGATCTTCTTAAAGGGGAGTACTGAACAGAAACTACTTCCGGTGTCAGGAATCGGTGTATCGCCCTTGATAGCTTCTTAAAGGGGAATGCAGCTCGTTGACAGGTAGCTGAAAAGTATCAGGGATGGCCAGCCTGACCTGGAGAGCTGGAATATACCTCTCATTGTCAAAGCGCCATAAAAATGTTCTCAGTACTTCAGCATTCGATTCTTCTATATTGTACATAAATGGATCCAATATTTTAGGATCCATTCATATCTGCATATGTCTGTGAAATCTTATTCTATTTCATCCTAGATGTTAGGGGAGGTGATGGAACGGCTAATTTGTCAAACAGATGTTGCAGTTTCGCCGGTCCTCTTTTCTCCGTTTCTGCTCAGATGACATGAAAACTGACCACTTCTTGCTCGGGCGACCTCATGGTTTTCTACGCTGTAGCCGTATTCTACACATTTCACGGGGCCGATAACGTCATCATAACAATATTCCATCTCGTAATGGATGCGTTTTTATTTCCTGTAGGGGACACACATGAAGCTCTGAGGATACAGGTTGTCTCCCCCGTATGTACTCTGTCCTGTTATAGTTTTTCCACTTATGAATATAAAGATATATATTCTTATTTAAAATATATTATTAAATATGTCACGAGAGGAATATTTCACAAATTTACAAGCCACCCTTTCAGAATAAGACGTTTTCCACAATCCATGACAGTTGTAAATGAGCAGTCCATGTGTCAAGAAAAATCTCACTTTTTGAGGGGTCAGTGCTAACCTTTAATGAAGTGAAAACAATAAGCGTTGACGATGAATTATCTGGCTGAATTAAATAATTGCTTCTATTAGAAAGTAATTAAAATAAGAGTTATTATTAATTGACTTCTTTTCTATGTTTAAATCGTCACACCATTCGGGCTACCTTCGGACAAATTAGCAAAACTAACTTTGAATCTAACGTCACCCGCCCATGACATCATAATAATGCTGCGCTGACAACCACACCAGAGACTGGCACCCCGCTTGCTTGTTTCATTGGTAAATATATGACTTTGTCACGCCCCTCAGTGCTGCGTCTTTTCCATTCTATTGGCTAATACACTGTCCGTTGAGCTGTGTCCACGCCCTGTTTGCCAGCGTGTTCGATTGACTCGCAGAGAATCGCTTGGTTGCCTGAGCCTAAAAGTGACAGCGATATTTTACATGTTTGGATGCAACGCAGGAAAAAGCAGCGAAACAAGAAATAATAAAGCGATATAACTACACGAACCACTCACCATGGAGTCGTATGACATCATAGCTAACCAGCCTGTTGTCATTGATAATGTAAGTACAGGATCTCCCGCATCCACGCCCTAACGCTTCCTTAACCGGCCGCTAAATGGCTGTTATTGCATTGTTATTGATTCTGTACGCTGCATCCGCAAAGCCTTTACAAAGAAAATAACCTCACATCAGTCTGAAAACACTCTCGTTTAATTTACTGAAGTAGTAAGCTTGCAAACTATTCCAGAAACGGAGAAAAGGACGACCGAAAATGTGCTTTTCTCATACAGCTGATCGCCGGTGCTACACTAGTTAGCTAGCTGCGGCCATTGTCATTTTCATCGTATTGATCTTCCTGACCAGAAGTGCTGCAGGCAAATCTGTAATGTAATTCTACAGCATGGTATTGAAAGCGCCAAGCACGATCTGAATATTTAGTTCGCTTGCTGGCTAGCAGCGTTCCAGCTCTTAAATGTAAACTGTTTTGCTTGCTAGCTAGGTGCATGTATGCCTTGCGGGAGACAGACCCCGCCTAGCTAGCAGCAGGCTCATACCATTACAGTATAGCGAACGTAAGTGAATCAAACAGCTAATGTCTGTATGACAACGAGAGCTGAGTGAAATAAGCGTATCAAATCAAAGAAAACAGTGTATGTGTGACAGACGCGGATCAGATTTTTTATCTGATCTAAGAAGAGATTACACATTAGGATAAGATGATTAGCTAGCTGCACAAAATGAGCTGTTGTCCAGCTGCCTGGATGCATGGGGATTCGTCCAGTGCTCACGAAGAGAGCAAACTGGCAAGTTTGCCTGATACACATATTTTTCTCTAAAGCTCGCCATGCATGTATCTAAAACGCAGACCACCTTCAGTAACAGTCTGTAGGACATTACGCGACAGGCACAGGACATCCTCGTGGCCTTTATGCAGGCTTGGTTTGGAAACAGGCTGCAAAAATGCTGCTCGTCTTGTTCCGTTAATGTTGAAAAACTCATAGCGCTACATGCTAGTTTGTGTACCGACCTCTGTAACTCATGCCTAAAGATTACGGTAGACAGTTATTCCACATGTGAAATCTTTGCTGTAATTTTAACATGAGGTCGGGCAGCTGCTGTGAGCAGCGGCTTTGCGTGCGCTGGCCCGGGGAGGGCGGCTGGTGACTCAGCTGCAGGGGACTCCGTGTATCTGCGTGGGAGGGGCTATTTAGGAGCTGTGGGTTAACTGTGTCCTGAGGTGCTGTCTCATGACTGGGCCAGACAAGTGGATCATTGATGGCAGGGGACAAATGGAAATAAAACTGGATCAGATATCTGGCGAACATCTGCCTGCATCGTCTCTGTTTCTCTTTCAGGGTTCAGGCGTCATCAAAGCTGGCTTCGCCGGAGACCAGATCCCCAAATACTGCTTCCCAAACTAGTAAGCCTGCGTTTGCAAACCTGCTTTCACACCTGTCTTTGACTGTGGTCCATCCCGGGGTGATGGGAAAAGGGGAAGTTTTGGGAGAAGATAATGTGACTTATCCTTTTCTGTTATGTTTCCAGTGTGGGACGTCCCAAGCATGTACGGGTGATGGCGGGTGCCCTCGAGGGCGACCTCTTCATTGGCCCAAAAGCTGAGGTAAAGTTTGTGGCCCCCCACTTTCATCTGTGAACGGACCCCATTTTTGAGAATTTTAGCATGTCTGGTTATGACGTCTGCTTCAGTGGATCCAAGAATGGAACCGTTTAGGAGACTACCCCAAACACACAAGCCCACACATACACACACACACACACTTTCATGACATGAGGATCTCCAAAATCCACTATACAGTGGATTAGAGGTCACATTTTATTCATTTTAGCTAGTTTGTATGACCCGTGCACTAGGTAGGAAATGCACCAGTTTTTAAGAGCCACACTGATTTCACATGGAAATAACTCCTTTTCTGTTTGAACATAGTAGAGTGACCTATCAACCTTCTCTCTCACCCAGCCCATTCTCATTCTGCCTCTCACTTTCTGCCCCTCTTACCTGGTCTCCCTCCCTCCCTCCCTCCCTCCCTCTCTCTGCAGGAGCACAGGGGGTTGCTGTCAGTGAGGTATCCTATGGAACACGGCATTGTGAAGGACTGGAATGATATGGAGCGTATCTGGCAGTACGTGTACTCCAAGGAGCAGCTGCAGACCTTCTCTGAGGAGGTGAGGCCTTTCGCAGAGCTTCTCTCAGTGCTGCTGTTGTCACCTCACGGCGACAGCATCCCTTTGCTCCCCACGCACTTCTCCTTCTGTGCCACCACCCGTCCTCCCTGGGACCAGACCTGATTGAACCTGGCAGTGTGGTGCTATATTTACCCTCTCACACCCCACAGATTTTCGCATCAGATATTTCTGATTTTTCACTCCACCCTCTTCTACCTCTTCACGCAGCTGCAGAAACCTTTTGCAAAGGGCAGCAAATCCAGATCAGATTTTACTTTTTTCTGCTGATATCTGTATCGCTCAGTGTTAGTTACTAGCTGGAAGTTCTGTACTCTGATGTGTGATGCATTCCTGTTTGACATGCTCTATCTCTCCCTCCCTTTTTGCCTCCTTTTCCAAGCATCCTGTGCTTCTCACAGAGGCGCCCTTGAACCCCAGTAAGAACCGGGAGCGGGCGGCCGAGGTGTTCTTCGAGACCTTCAACGTACCGGCCCTCTTCATCTCGATGCAGGCCGTCCTCAGCCTGTGAGTCTGGACCTCCCTGCCCTGTGGTTACAGTGGTCCCTTCAGACACAGAGGGTTGTGGGTTCAATGCCCGACCGAGTCAGCTGTAAACACGGTGCCACCTTCTACATTTCACTTCACCCCAGTGTTCCCTCCTTCCTCTACACGTCCTTGTTTAGGACGTTTCAGTTGGTAGCAGGAGGTTCAGGTACTGCTTGTGTTGCTGTGCAACCTGCAGATGTTCTGTTTTAGTCCACGCTCCTTCAAGAACATTCACAAAGAGACAGCAAATCAAAGCACTTGTAGCTGCAACAGTGGCAGAGACAGAGCTTTCAGTGTGGAGCCCGCAGCGCTGAGTGTCTGGCCCGTGTGTAGAATATCTCTGCAATGGTACCTGCTGCACCTCTGCCTTGTGCTCAGCATTAAAGAAGAGGGGGTTTGTGGGTAACGTAAAGACTCGTGTCATGCGCAGGGCTCACAGCTCCAAAATCTGACCCTGTGGGTCATCCAGTCCGGGGTGCAGCTCCAAAATCTGACCCTGTGGGTCATCCAGTCCCGGGTGCAGAGGGGATTGTGGTCAGTGTGGCAGGCTGTTGCTAAGGCTGAAGGGAAGTGTAATGGCCGAGTGGGGGTGATGTAACTGCAGGTACGCCACGGGGCGAACGACGGGTGTGGTTCTGGATGCGGGCGACGGGGTGACCCACGCCGTGCCGATCTACGAGGGCTTCGCCATCCCGCACTCCATCATGCGCGTGGACATCGCCGGCCGTGACGTCTCCCGCTACCTGCGCCTGCTGCTACGAAAGGAGGGCTACGACTTCCACACCTCCGCCGAGTTCGAGGTGGTGCGCACCATCAAAGAGGTGCGGGGTGCGGCGAGGGGGCTGGATGGGGGAGGGACGGGGGCGGGAGCGGGGCGGGGTGCGCGCCTACACACACACACACACACACACACACACACATGCTTACACCCTCCCCCAGGACTCTGCACTGTAAAGGGTCTCATCGGTTAGCCAGAGTCAAGCAGGGTCCTATTCCAAGTATTGCCTCCCCTCCTCCAGCACCGAGCAGACAGACGTGTCAGATACAGCTTGTAGCTGTAATTTTCTTATTTAGGTGCTAATCAGAATTGAAAGGAACTGATGAACATTGCAACAGAACCGGTAAGTTGTCAGTTTTTAGGATGTTGCTTAGAATTGTGCTCCATCTCTGAGGTGCTGATCCTCTTCCCCCAGCTGGATGCTCTGATGCTCAGTGATGTTTGTTCTTGTTGCTTGTGCCACCGACGGCCTTATACAACGGCCTTAATAAGAGCGTCTGCCAAGCAATTTAATGACATTATTATTATTACTACTACAACACAAGGCGTAATCATTACAGTAATGAGTGTTGTGGCTGTGATCAGGGGCACTCAATAAGCAGAGGGTGGAGTCTCACGTCTGCCACCCAGGTAGCCTCTGTGCAGGTGTGAGAGTGACCTGGGTGCCTGTGTCCCCTTGCAGAGGGCGTGCTACCTGTCCCTGAACCCCCAGAAGGACGAGACCCTGGAGACGGAGAAGGCGCAGTACACCCTCCCAGACGGCAGCACGCTGGATGTCAGTGCTCGAACCCGAGTTCTCACCTGTCTGCATGCTCGCTAACATGAGCCCCTTACACATACACACTCCATGGGGGGGGGGTGCCTCAGCTGCATCCTCCTCCAAATGTAGCTTTTATTTATGCATTCCAGTTATTTCCTGTCCTGAATGTGATATGTGATGCTTCTTCTCCACAAAGTATAAATTACACTCCACAGTCATAACAGTTTACATACAAAGTAATGGACATCAGAGTGGTCAGACACTCGCAGCTCAGGTGACCTCATCTTCACGCACATGGAGTTTGACTGCATCGCGTGAGGCTGTCTGGGCCTACAGGACTCTCAGACACTCTCTGTGGGAGAGTGTTGGTTCCGACTTCTGCATTATCCCGTCCTGCAGATCGGACCAGCTCGCTTCCGTGCCCCAGAGCTGCTGTTCCGGCCGGACCTGATTGGGGACGAGAGTGAGGGCATCCACGAGGTGCTGGCCTTCGCCATCCAGAAGTCAGACATGGACCTGAGACGCACCCTCTTCTCCAACATTGTGCTGTCCGGGGGCTCCACGCTCCTCAAAGGTGACTCCGGCTGGCTGTTCCCACTCCCACCTGCTCCCTCTGTCTGTGTCCAACACACCTGCCTCTCTTTGCTTCTCCTCTCTCTCCCTTCTCTCTCTCCTCTTCCTTTCTCTCTCTCTGCTGCTGTTTCCTCTTTTCCCTCCCTCCTCTTCCTCCTCCATCTAAACCCCCTCCTCTCCCTCCCTCCTTTTCTCTCCCTCCCCCTGCCTCTCCTCTACCCCTGTGCTTCACCTCTCTGCTCCTCCTTTGCTTGCTCCACACACTTTTTCCGTACAGAATGGTACTCAGTTCCTTCTCTGCCATATGAATAAGACCAAGAACAGTGACCTGGGCTACACTGATGTGCACGTTATGATGATACGTACAGTGCCGATGCAGGTAGAAAGCGTGGTTTGGGCATTAGCAGTAATCCACAGCGGTGTGATATGAAATGAGCAGAAGCAGACCTCTCTCACCCGTGTGCAGGAGAAAGGCTTCGGTCTCTGGGTGAAACATGCTCATCTCCTCTCTCTGTTTCTGCAGGGTTTGGGGATCGCTTGTTAAGTGAAGTGAAGAAGCTGGCACCCAAAGATGTTAAAATTAAGGTACGCTAATGAAGGTGGATTCATGTTAGTGAAGGATGTCTCAGAGATTCTGTGCCTTTAACCCCTGTGTCCTTCTGTAGATCTCTGCACCGCAGGAGAGATTGTACTCCACATGGATTGGGTAAGACCCCAGAATCCTCTCTTATCTTGTCTCAACCACAACCACAAGCATGTTGTGTGAGATTATTTTATGGCGCCCCCGCTGGTGAAACAGATCTACTACCATGTTCACACACTTGCCTCAGAGCTCTGGTAACAGGATGAAAAATAGCTGGTTTTCAGTGGGAACTTTGTAGCTGAGAGCATTAGACTCTGCTTTGTTTTAGTGTAGCGAAAATAGACTTGGGATAAGTGTTCTCTCCACTTCCCTTACTTCAACCACTAGGAAGACACATCAGCCAATCAGGAGGTATAGCATTTGTGCTGTAATCTATCTCCATAATAACCTAACCTGTGGAATACAGTGTATTTGCTTATGTGGGGGGTTGGGGGGACCACTGTAAAGAATTTCAGCTGAATTGGTGAGCCAGTGTAGTGCCACCCCCAGCATGGTTCAGCCTGTGTGCTGCTCTGAAGCTTCTCTGAGTGTGTCATAAGATGAGCCACGTCGTGTGGGACTGATGTGATCCCCCCCCCCCCCCCCCCCCACACACTTCCTGCAGGGGCTCCATCCTGGCCTCGCTGGACACCTTTAAGAAGATGTGGGTCTCCAAGAAGGAATACGAGGAAGACCGTGCCCGTGCCATCCACAGAAAGACCTTCTAACCTGGGACAGGGTGCACTGAGTCCCCCCCACCCCACACCCCACACCCCCCCTGCCCCCCCCGGATAGAGATAAGCCAGAACCCGCCCGTGCGCAGCCCGGCACGCCTTCTGTAGCCCCACCCCCTTCTGCTGGGGTCACCAGCCAGGACTGGCAAAGGGTTATGGGTAGGCAGTCTCAGTCAGACATGCACTCCCACTCCCCCTCGTATCCCTCGTCCCCCTGACCTCTGCCATCCCCTAAAAGATAAACACAGGTGCATCTCCAGCATTCTGGGCTCCACTGAAGATAAATACAATGCCATGTACCCAGCCCAGTTATAAAACCTTTACATCATCATATCTCCTCTCTCCTTAAGGCAGTGAACGGTGAATGTTTTGCTCTGGCTGTGTGAATTCCATGCCCAAGTCTCCTCAGATCATCGTTGTCTCCTGAGCACTCTTGGCCCTCACGGTCATTGAAGGAAACAGTCGCTTTTTGTTCTTCTGATTTTATTTGAGTTCCCGTGTGTTCACATCATGGTTACATGTTCTGGATATGATGAGGTTGAACCGTACTCGCTGCTAGACGGTAGCTCATTGAATTGATGTCTTCATTTATTGACGCTATTTTCATGGTTTATAAGTCTCAAGGGTGCATCCCTCTCAGTCAGGGGATAGGATTTGCCAGCCCGTACGCCACTCAGAGCGGTAAATGGCATATCGGTCACTGAGCACCGTGTGTACAGCCAGCTTCTGCAGATGCTTCACGCTGGGTGTAGAGCCTGTTCCTGTGTCAGCATGTAGTGTCCATGCATTCCTGCCGTAAGGCGGTTGGAGTTCTGGGGAAAAAAAACTACATTGTTATTAGAGTGACGTAACCTGGGTGGAGTTTTAATTTGTGGGGCAGAAGACCTGTGTGATCCATGAAACTCACTCACCTTGATGGTCAGACCTGATGGGGTGAGCATTCTGCAGCACTCTGACGCGGTTCTGATCCAGAATAGCATTGGCAGCACAGGTGAGCACCTGCAGGCTCTTTGGAGAAGACCAGGTAAAGGAGCGGAGAGGTCTGATCTGATGCACCTTCAGATGCTATAACGGTTTTTTTTTTTGTCCGGGGGAAGAGGGGAGATGGGAAGTGATTTCTGTCCAATCCTCCAGTCCTATTGTCATTGCTCCTTTGTAGGGGGATTCTCAACCTGTGCACCTGCATTGGAAAGACCAACCTGCCTGGCTGTTTTTTTTTTTTGTTTATTTTTTGTTAAATTTTTAAGGTTATGAAATTCATCAGCCTTGTGTACAGTGGATTGCTATTTAAAAACGTCATGAAAAAGAAATCGCAAAACAGAGGACTAAAATGTACAATACCGTTTATCTGAGTGTGGCTAGCACTTTTAATTTTGTAAATTCATTATAATAAATGAAGTAATGACTGCTGTCTGACATGGACTTTCGTGTTTTTATTTGTTGTGAACTTGTTCGCTGAAGAAGACATGAGATGTTTTTCAGAAGTATTTGATCTGGTGTCCTCTCCACTGCGTAAGCACGAGTGAACTATGCTGACTCTGTATGTCCAATCATTTGAAAATGATCAACTAATACTTTTAATATTTAGCTGTATGTTTTAAGTGGGTTATGTGGGTTGTTCGTATTCTTCTGAAAATGCACCTTAAAAAACTGGTAGACAAAGTTCTTTACTATCTGCACAAGCAAAGAGCTACCAGGCGTTTTCTATAAATTCATGAGAATATAGGGTTTTCGTTAACGTTCCATAATCCTGTACAAATGGAAATTCCAACACATATTTTTATAATTTGAGGTAACCTCTGTGAAGATAGTGTGGGAATCAGTGTACTGATGGTGGTCCTGCCGCTTCTGATTGGTTACATTTGCGCTTGCGCTCTGCGCTCTCGCTCCGTGATTGGTCTGTGGTGGTCAGTGGCTCTAATCGCCCTTCAGGAAGTGCTGTCTTCCTGGGTTAAGTTGTGGCAAACAAGCTATCCTCTTAGCCAGCGGTTTGTTTTTATTTTTATTTTATAGTAAAGTTTCCGCAAAAATGAGACGGGTGACTCTCTTCGTCAATGGGAGCTCCAGGAACGGCAAGGTATGTCGCTGAGAAAACACGGCTGGGATTTAAGCAAACCTGCTAACCAGATAGCTATCTGTCCCCAAAATAAGACCAATGCCTCCAGCATTTACAATGGCAGTATCTCAAGCAAACAGCACCGAAGGCGATTAAGATTAGTAAAATCGCTGCTATTTTACGTGTTATATGGCGGCGTTATAGAGAGCTTAGTTAGGTAAGCACCGTAGCAAGCAGTGCTGTTTCTACACTCTACTTCCGCATCTTCAAAATGATCAAACCGTCACTAAACTTCTGCCGTCTAGGTCGTCTGAAGTCCTTGTAAATGCAAATGCAGTTTTGTTGTATCGGTCAGAATTATTAGCTGCCTACATACATCCTGAAGGAAAACGGCAATGCAGCCAGGTCGTTAAAGTGCAGATCGCAACACATTAACCAGCAGCTGTTGTTAGAGAATGCTCCTCATGTCGCAGCTGCTGTAACGGCACCGGGTGCGTTCACTGACGGCGGAATTCGTGGCTCGGTGCTCAGGTTGTGCTGGTTTTCCTGAATCCAGGTGTGAGGAATGGACCACAGCTTTTACAGATGCGGCGGTTGTTTAAATCTTCCGTTTCAGGTCGTGGCAGTGTACGGAACGCTGGTCGATCTGCTGTCGGTAGCCAGCAGTAAGCTGGGAATCAAGGGCTCCAGCATTTACAATGGCAAAGGAGGCTTGATCGACGACATAGCCCTCATCAGGTAAGGTTACGTGGGTAATATAGTGCCTGCATGTATTTAAAGATAGATTGCATTTGTAGATACTCTTCCTGCAGTTTGCTTAAACCCATGCACGCACAATATTAGTGTTAGTAGCTCTAGCAGTGTGTAAAACGGCTTTTTAACAAGAGTTTGAAGAAATAATGCGAACTGTTTTTATTAATGATCACGCATTCCTACTAAACCATGTCCATTAAAATTGTAGTTAAAAGTATTCGTGTTGCCTTTTGCCGCAGGGACGATGACGTGTTGTATGTTTCTGAAGGAGACTCCTTCGTTGGTGAGTTACTTCATTAAAAGAAAAGCGATTGGTGTCACCGTCGTGTGTTTGTGTCGAATCCGTTGAATTCTGTAAATCAGAATGTGGTTTTACAAGGTTTCCGCTGCCACGCCTCAGACGCTGAAGCTGTTTTGCCCGGTTTGTATCAGACCCGCAGGACGACGGCAGAGATTCCGGGCAGTTCGGGTTCCGGGCTCACACTGACTGGCTGACCCTGAACGTCGGGGGCCGCTGCTTCACAACCACGCGGTGATTAAACCATTAACAATATCAAATGACTGATTCATACCTGACTGCTACACCCAAAGAAATCTGGCCGGTAATGTTCATGAGCTTAGTTTTTAAACGGGAGTAGCACCTCGGTGGGGAGCAGTGACCCGTGACTTTATGGTTGACATTTACTTTACTTTATTTCATATTCAGGCAGAATATTTGGGCAGAATCTCTCATCCACAGTTACTTATGAAACGAAGGTACATAAGTGCCTATAATACATTAATGATTCTACAATTGAAGGTGGGAAAGGAAATCTCCTGATATATAGTTTGGTAGTGTAATGGTAGCGTAATGGTAGTGTAATAGTAGTGTCTGTTATGGCTGCATTGGTGCCTTGGCTGTGTGGTTGGACTGCTTGCTGTGACATGCCCATGTAATCTCTCTTTGCTCTGATTTCAGGAGCACGCTGATCAGCAAGGAGCCGGACAGTATGCTGGCACACATGTTCCGGGACAAAGGTCAGAGAATTTACTTGTGTCGCCATGGAAACGCCTCTTCTAGTGATATTTCGCATTCATCTTTCCATTTATGTGGTAGCCTTTGATTATATTAAACAGTAATGTAATATGAAGGTTTTAATGATGTTTGATTCTTTGGATATGAATATGTTCATTCTCCTGTGTATGATCACACTGAGCATGCATGTTGTGGTTTGTTTTCATTTCTAGTTTTTCATTGGTTTTTGCTTCATCTGAGTGTCCTAGATGCTGTGCGTATTCTCATGCGTGCAGAAAGAAAACCCAGGTTCCTTTGTTCCTCTCCCCTCCACCCCCGCAGATGTGTGGGGGAACAGGCAGGACGAGGGCGGGGCCTACCTGATCGACCGCAGCCCAGATTACTTTGAGCCCATCCTCAACTACCTGCGTCACGGCCAGCTCATCGTCAACGAGGGAATCAACCTGCTGGGTGGGTGTGGCCTCACAGGTGTACAGAGACGCGTTCACAGTCATGCATGGGCACACGTGCACACACACACACACACACACACACACACACACACACACACATGCATATATACCCACATATGCACATGACCCACTTTAACCTCTCAGAAAAAGTGCAGAAATCTATGCATACTCAAGAGATAGTCCGCTTCTGCAGTCTCTGTGGACGGGCAATCAGTGATTTTAAAGACATGCGCTTTGACATTTCACTCTCTGTGGAAGTGACTCAGCTTACTGGTTTTCTCACTCAGGTGTTTTGGAAGAGGCGCGCTTCTTTGGCATGGAGCAGCTGGCCGAGCAGCTGGAGGGACTTATAAAGGTAAGCCAGGTCACAGCTGTGAGGACGCACATCTTCTCTGCAGCTCAGCTGACACAGCGCCCCCTAAAGGAGGGGAAGTACAGTCCTGTGGGTGACTGAGGTTCCTTCTCTCTGTAGTGCTGCTATCCTGGATGCAATGCATAGTGCAGTTTACTCTCACTGCGGGAAGAGCTGTTACTTCAGTCTGGGACACTACAACATAATAGTGCATCCTTATATCATTGCTCATCTGTGATAGGATGACTTTTCTGTGCCATTTTCCAATCACAGACACTGAATTTCCTTGTGTATTTGCCCACCTTTTGCCCAGAGGCACATCTGACTAACAGGAAAGTAATAAATCAGACACCTTGTGTAGAATCAGAGTGCACAGTGGGCAAGATGTATCAGCATGACTCTTTCCAGTTCATATTACAATAGAGCAGTGAAACAGAAAAAATGTGCATAAATATCACTGCCAACATCATGGCAAGGTGTGTTCACATTACACTCCAGGTCTCTGTTCAGTTGAACACTTGTGACTTTACCTCATGTCTACCAATGTTTTGAGCCAAAATGTCTGCTTGTCCTAGAATAACCAGCCCCCGGATGACCACTCCCCCATCTCCCGCAAGGAGTTTGTGCGCTTCCTGCTGGCCACGCCCACAAAGGCTGAACTGCGCTGTCAGGTACGGGAGACTCCTGGTTGTTTTGCACCCAGCACTGGGAAATGTCCCAGTGTAGATTCAGGCTGATATTTGGGAAAGAAGCTTTCTCTTGCTGTCATCCTCAGCGGCATGAACATAAAATGAGCCACAGACTTTTACCCTTTCTCTCTTTCCCTCTGTCCCTCTCTCTCAGGGTCTGAATTTCAGTGGAGCGGACCTCTCGCGCCTTGACTTGCGCTACATCAACTTCAAGATGGCCAACCTGAGCCACTGCAACCTGACTCACACCAACCTCTGCTGTGCCAATCTGGAGCGGGCCGACCTGTCTGGCGCCAGCCTCGATGTGAGTCCTCGCCCACGTCTCTCTGTCTGTCTTTCTGTCTGACTGCACGGGTTAAAGATCTCCGGTCCCACGCCAGAAGTCCGGCGTGCAGAGATTTTAGATCAGGCAATGAATTATTACTAGCGTATACCAGACCAGAACGCAATTCTGTTAAAAACTATCACTGATGTGGTCTTTTTTCGGATGAGTTTTAACCAATGGTAGCCTGTTTAGGTGACTTACTGGCACGAGAGCACTGTTCTTATCCAATCAGCATCTAGTTTCAACTTTCTGTGAGGCGGTGCCAGGAATTATTTGCGAGGAATATGCATTGAAATAGACGGAGCATGGAAGCGAAAAACTTGTGAAGGTTGGCGCAGACACAAGCACAGTAGAACGGGGGGTGAAAAGTAAACGGCGATAGGCTTGGTTAGATGAAAACGGTAATGACGGACAAACGTTCAGCGTATGTTGTCACAAATTAAACGAGCCCGGGAGCTGCTTTGCACCGTGTGTTCGAAAAAAATACAGCATGGGACAAGCAGCAAAAGGTGTTGTCTCGGCATGATACAGATAACTCCCTCACACAAAGCAGCTGTTCGGGCTCTTCATTATATGTCAACGTTGCCGGGAGCTGCGGCCACTGTAGCTGCTGCCGCTTCATCCATCCAAGACCGCGTGTGCCATCATAAAGTCCGCATTTATAGTGGAGCATGACCTGTCTTTCAGGATAGTGCCAGTTCACTAGTTGACTTGTGCTAAACATCACAACATAAACAACGTCTGATTCTGTGATGATGACTCATGCTGTTGTAACACAACATCTTCCTACTCGACCAACTTTTATTGAAGTTGCACTTTTCATTTTTAATAGCATTTAAGAAAAAGGGAAACACTTTTAATTTGAGCACGGTAATACAAAATTGTATTAATGTATTTTTTTTTGTTTTACAATTTTGAATTAAAGTTGTTGTGGTAACACTAAATGTACGTGTGTCCCATTTTGTTACCCCTGCCTGCCCAAAAAAAAAACATTTCAGGCTTAGAAAAATGAGTTGCTTTAAGCCCTGTGCCTGTCTGTCGGTCTCTCTCTGTTTCCCTGCTGTCTGTCTGTCTGTCTGTCTGACTGACTGTCTGTCTGTCTCTCTCTCTCTGTCTCTGTTTCACTGTTTTTCGCCCTGTTGTCTGTACTCCTGGCTCCTGGTCACTGATTTTGTCTTAAAATGTGTTAAAATGGCTAACTGCCTTATTGGAATTCTGTCCTTTAGAAAAACAGTGCCTGTGTTCAGTTTTAGAATGGCGGTCTCTGTGATTCACTCACTGCCCTGTTAAAGCCTATACTCCTGTGTTTCCAGGGTGCTAACCTGCAGGGGGTGAAGATGCTGTGCTCCCATGCCGAAGGTGCTTCTCTGAAGGGCTGCAATTTTGAGGACCCCGCTGGGCTCAAGGCCAATCTGGAGGGTGAGAGTCTCTGTGATTCTCTGTGTGGATTAGCAGGACACTCAGAGCCAGGCTGAGATGCTGTGATTCTGTGATTCTCTGCGTGGAGCAGGAAGCTCAGAGCCAGGCTGTGGTGCTGGGCCGCTGTTCGGCCTCTGACTGCACTGTGCCCGCAGGTGCCAACCTGAAGGGCGTGGACATGGAGGGCAGTCAGATGACCGGCATTAACCTGCGCGTGGCCACGCTGAAGAACGCCAAGCTCAAGAACTGCAACCTGCGAGGAGCCACTCTGGCCGGCACTGACCTGGAGGTGCTCTCTCTGACATACCGCCCAGTAGTTCAGCTCTGACTCACCAGATACAGTGTCCATGCAGAAGGGTCTTGCAAAGAATTAGGTGCTCCCTGAATGTAAGTCAGTAAGTTTCCTAGAGAGGACACCAGGCACGCTATTTATGTACCAAGTCAGTGGCGGCAGGGTGGTGTGGCAGTAGGGAGCAGGGCTCATAACCCAAAGGTTATTGGTTCGATTCCTCACGAGGGCACTGGGCACTTAACCCAGAATTGCCTCAGTAAATATCCAGCTGTGTAAATGGTATTTTAACCTATGTAAGTTGCTCTGGATGAAAGTGTCTGCTAAGCAACCTAGTATAAATCTCAATGGGGTGAATTAGAACTGTGGGGTCCTTAGACAGCTGCATAGTTACTTTGAAGCAGGAGTCTTTTGCGCACGCCATTTCTTTGAACATGCGTATAAGATTGATTACCTTTTTGATACCATATGTTGGGCAACAGACTGAATGTGTTCTGGCTCTCTGTTCTCATTGGCTGCTGTCCTGCAGAATTGCGACCTATCGGGCTGCGACCTGCAGGAGGCTAACCTGAGAGGGTCCAACGTGAAGGGGGCGATATTCGAGGAGATGCTGACGCCACTGCACATGTCCCAGAGTGTCAGATAACACCCTGGCGGTGCCCGTGCCTTCCCCGCCCCACCCGCCCACAGCCAACCCCCGCGCACCCTGCGGACACGCCTCCATTTCCGCTAATGACATTGCCCAAGATTCTCTACCGTGCCAAGATGTTCTACACTGTGCGTTTCACATTGAAGATTCTGTCCGTAATACTGAGTGTTCCACCGGCGGCGCTCCGGAACTCCCGCGCTTCCATAGTGCCAGACCAGCTTTTTCCAAACCCGGAGGGAACGCAGAGAGTGCAGTGATCTCGTTTATAAACACAGGCCTCGGTTTTCCCAGTCTGTGTTGTCATGCATGTGTGAGGTGTCATACTCCTTCAAAGCCTCCGTCCTGCGCTCATTGTAGCCCTGAGCCGTTGGTCCTGATCATTGAAACAAGGCCAGTCTTTTCTTATTTGCTGTTTTTCAGAAACCCGAATGAATAAGTGTTACTGGTGGCAGTGCTAATGTCTGCTGTATGTGTTCAGTCAGTGGGTCCTGTCTGGACAGCTATACCTGCCAGTGGTTTGGACTCAGCATTTATTTTCTTTTGCCTTTGATCAAACTTGCACCATTCCTGTACTGTATATATGCACAGCAAGTCAACAGATCAGCTAACTTATAATGCAGCAGTGGTGAGTGTCTGTTTCTGCAGTAACCTGTAGCTTAAACTGGTTTGTATTAACTGTATATCCTCAGTTTCCAGTGTGGAGGGTAATTCTGTATTATATGGTTCCCCAGGAGGTAAGAACAGCCCTTTTAGATGCTGAAGGTGCAGGATCATCACCATACTGTATTTTCTGTTACCAGTGCACCTTGAGAAAACTGTAAATATGTTTTGTATTTTTTTATTTACAAACTAATTTAAAGTGTTTTAACATATTCATAGGCATAACTCACTCTATTCACTGTAAGTGTAAGTTCAGTGTTTAGGATTGGTTGGAAGACCAAGAGAACAGTGACTTCAGGAAACTCTCCACTGTGATGTCATAATAAAGAAAGAAACTTTACAGGCCACAGCATTTGGGATCATAAGATCACCAGGTCTCTGCTCTATGCTTTATTTGCCATTTCTGAGTTCACAAGGCCTTGCTCTCCTGTCTCAGTTCTGAGAGCTATTGAAGTACAGAAACCTGACAAATAAAGCTGCATTACCAATTATGAGCTCTAGAGGGCGAGTAGAACTGCATGTGGAATGAGAACCAGTGTCATAATTCTTTTTACCACCAGAGGGCAGCAGCCTATCAGCCAGTTGAGGTAGGGATGCTCTCGGGGATCAGACGCTGTACTTTGCATAGACGCCCAATCGGAAGTTCATATTTGAGGGTTTCGACACATATTCAGTGCTCTTTTCATCTTAAAATCAATTAATTTACTTTATGGATTGAATTTGTTGATGATACTTTCTATAACCCAGCATTTCGTTCCACTCATTGTCCCCACTAGATGCAGTCTGTGTGCGTGAGTGTATGTGTAGCAGGGGTCTGCGTGTGTTGGGGGTGGGGAAGCAGAGTGACTCAGGCCCGAGGCAGAAGTCTGCCTGTCAGGACGTGACGCGGTCTCTCCTGGAAACCTGCCTGACATGCACCTGAGAACTTTGAGTGGCTCTCAGTGCTGACTGAGACAGCCTGCAGGTGCTTTGGTAATGGCTGCCGCCTGGGATCAGGATGGGAGTTCACAGCTCGGCTGTGTTCCTGCCAGTGTTTCTCAGATAAAGTGTCACGTCGGCGAACGAAGGATTCTTTCTGTCACCCGAGGCTGCCAGCTCTGCCGCAGTTACCCGGAGAGGGAATTCCATCGAAATTCCTGCTCTCTCAGTTGCTTCCTTTTTTAAACTTGAGAATCTGGTAATCTGTGAATTACACAGCCCATAAAAACGTGATGCGGCCGCTCCAGACGTGTAGATCTGGTGAGGAAATGGCGAGGTTGGTGTCTGTGGTCCCGGAGGCGGCCGGGCCGCTCAGAGGGTCGGGATGCAGCGGGACAGCGACTCGTTTCGCACGCCGGGGTTGCGGTGTGACTGGGCCGGTCTGTGAGCGCGGTCGGACCGCGGGCGCTCTCTCTGTAGCTGCTCTCATTACCACCGTGTGTACAGACATCCTCTATGTACACCGGCTGCTGAACTGTTATTTTCATACCACCGAAATCCATCCCAGCTGCTCTGTGGCCGGACAGACCGGGCTTCCTCTCCTCAGGACTGGACCTCATTACAGGGCAGGGAACAAACAGAACCATTCTTCAGCAGTAAACAGCACAGAACCCGGCTCTCTGGGGTGAGCGGTACCAGCACAGCCACGTTCTGTGGGCAGGCCCGTTACACCGGGGGGGGGGGGGTAGTGTTTGGGTGGGGCCTCTCTGATTGGCTGCGGGGGGGGCTTGGATGAACCCAGTGACAGGGAGCCTTCACCTCTCCCTCACCTTCACTCGGTGCTGTTTGTGACATGTACAGATTCACAGGTGTGTGGACTCTGTATTTAATGTTAGGCAGCACTGTGGTTGGTAGCCCTGTGTTTGGCACCCTGAGTGGTGTGCAGATTCAGGGCAGAGGCCACTTTAAGGACAGAGCCTGTATTCATGATCATTTCGTAGTTATTTTCATAGCTATGTACCTTTCTCAAGAACACAATGGCAAAGAGCCACCAGGGAACTGGACCCATGTCTTTCTGGTTAGTGCAGATCCTGAGCCGCGCCGCTGCCTTGCCAGACTGGAGCGCCCCCGGGCAGCGTGCCTTCTCTCTGGTTGCAGGGTGCCACGTCTGTTCAGCTTGTTGCTCTACTGCCTCCTTAGGGAGCAACATTCAAACCGGCATTCATACAACAGACTCCCTGGGCACCTTCATGAGAAAGCTGACAACTCATCTTTTCATGCATCTTGAGTCTACCTTCCTCTCTATCTATCTCTGTCTATCCCTATTAAATGTCTGTGTGGGTGTGTGAGGCTGTGTGTGTGTGTGTATGTGTGTGTGTGTGTGTGGCTGTGTGGTTGTGTGGGTGTGTGAGGCTGTTTGGGTGTGTGTGTGTGTGTGTGTTTGGGTGTGTGGGTATGTGAGGGTGTGTGTGTGTGTACGTGCGTTTAGGTATGTGAGTGTGTGTGTGTGTGTTTGAGTGTGTGTGTGTGTGTGTGTGTGTGTGTGTGTGTGTGTTTGGGTGTGTGTGTGTGTGTGTGTGTGTGTGTTTGGGTGTGTGTGTGTTTGGGTGTGTGTGTGTGTGTGTGTGTGTGTGTGTGTTTGGGTGTGTGGGTGTGTGTGTGTGTTTGGGTGTGTGGGTATGTGAGGGTGTGTGTGTGTGTGCGTGCGTTTAGGTGTGTGAGGGTGTGTGTGTTTGTGAGTAACGTCTCTGGTTCAGAGTCAGCAGCTGATGTTTCCTCCTCTGTCTGACCCGCTGATCTCTGCAGCAGAGTGCTGGTGAAACACAGGGGAGTTCCTGGAGAGGCAGACGCTCCTGTCCCTGCAGCCGGGAGCAACAGACACAGCAGTGTGGCATCGTGGGTAAGTAACCGAAAGGTTGCTGGTTTGATTCTCCGCTGGGGCACTGCTGCTGTACCCTTGGTCAAGGTACTTAACCCAAAATTGCCTCAGTAAAATATCCAGCTGTATAAATGGATAACATTGTAAAAAAACTGCAGCTCATAGCAGTCATATTTAATAACATTAATTAATAACTGCTACTGTTAATAAGAGTTAGTCATTCAACAAGCGCAGCAGTGCTCACATGACGTTATCACGTGGACAAGCTCCGAGCCACCAGAGAGTGCGGTTAGTGTCATATGCTGCTTTAAAGCCTCTCTGTGGTTTATGAATAATAATAAAAACATGAAAATAACGTAATAAAACCACTCAGAAATAAGGGCTGTGCACTCTCTGGCTGGAGCTCTCATCTCAGACAGACATGTGACTCACAGTCAGGCCAGTCCCACAGTCCAACTGCGCAGCTTGGAGTGTGCCTGCAGTCAGACTGCGCAGCTTAGAGTGTGCCTGCAGTCAGTCTGCGCAGCTTAGAGTGTGCCTGCAGTCAGACTGCGCAGCTTTGAGTGTGCCTGCAGTCAGACTGCGCAGCTTTGAGTGTGCCTGCAGTCAGACTGCGCAGCTTAGAGTGTGCCTGCAGTCAGACTGCGCAGCTTTGAGTGTGCCTGCAGTCAGAATGCGCAGCTTAGAGTGTGCCTGCAGTCAGAATGCGCAGCTTTGAGTGTGCCTGCAGTCAGACTGCGCAGCTTTGAGTGTGCCTGCAGTCAGAATGCGCAGCTTTGAGTGTGCCTGCAGTCAGAATGCGCAGCTTTGAGTGTGCCTGCAGTCAGACTGCGCAGCTTAGAGTGTGCCTGCAGTCAGACTGCACAGTGCTAGGACGCAGTGGTCAGTGGCTGCCTCCTCTCTCTTCCTCTCTGCTCTGATCACACCCCCCCCCCCTTCCTAATGGAGGCGCCTCACGTTGCTGTCCGCGCGAGTGCCCCCCCCGCTCTGCCCACAGACGGGTCAGGGCCCCAGCCGGGGGCCGGGTGTCCCGGAGACTGTCCCCTTCCCCACCCTGTGGGCCCGTCACACCTGACCGCAGGTCCACCCCGCCCTGATGGCCATCTGGTGCCGATTACCGTCCCTGCGGCCTGTGGCCTGTGGTGTTGGGGGTGGGGGTGGAAGGAGCTCCATGAATGAGTGGTGGTCACAGTTTTAATCACACTGAGTTCCCCCACAGAGCTGCTCACTCCCTGGAGACTCATTACATTACGTTACATTGCATTACATTGCATTACGTTACGTTACATCGCATTACATTGCATTACATTATTGTCATTTAGCAGATGCTCTAATCCAGAACAATTTACATTACATTTACAGGTTACAGTTCTTACATACTGTCCATTTATACAGCTGGATATTTACTGAGGCAATTATGGGTTATATACCTTGCCAAAGTGCCCCAGCAGAGAGCTGAACCAGCAGCCTTTTGGGTAAGAGCCCTGCTCCTCACCACTGTGCCACACAGCTGCCCTTTTACCCTACAGATCACCGGTCAGGGACGTGGGTTTGACCCCTGACCAGCGAAAGTGAGACAGGTGTTTCTCCACCTTCTTCATTTAAAGTTTTTGTCAGCCTGTGGCTTTAAAGTAAATGAGCAGCACCGGTTAGTGTGCAGCCTGATTGATTGGGAGCTCGGAGAGGGATCCCTCTGCGGGGATCAGGGATAAGGGCGTCGCGTTTCCCTGTACGACGCGCGGTGGCTTTCCTCTCTGCGTTCTCTGTCACACACAGGTACCCCTCAGTTCCGCTCCCACAGGTGAGGCGCTGCGGCGGGGGCCGGGCGGAGCAGCAGGTGACCTCTTCGCTGCCGCAGCCCGTCGAGCTGTCAGGACGCCCGAGCCCGGCGGCGTTTGGGGCGCCCGAGCCCGGTGACGCGGGGTGGCGGCTGAGTGACAGGAAGAGGAGCACAGGGTCGTCGGGCGGCGCGTTCGCTGTCAGCGCCATCGCCGTGGTGACACGAGGGCCCCGGCGAGTGACAGGCCTGTCAGCGCGGCTCCGGGTTCGGCATGTCTCTGTCTGCATCCCATTCACTCGGGGCCCGTTTAAAGAGCCCTGGCTTTATGGAAACACCTCATAAATCCGGCCGATCCGTCATGTTTCTGCTGTTTTACTGCCCGCCTGCTGAGAGTCAGACACACGGCCCTGCTGAGAGTCAGACACACACACGGCCCTGCTGAGAGTCAGACACACACACGGCCCTGCTGAGAGTCAGACACACACACGGCCCTGCTGCCTCTCACTGCTACCCCTCTCCTCTCCTCTCCTGTCTCGCCCTCTGTCCCTCTCTCCATCAGTCTTTTTCTCCATTCTCTCCTCATCTCTCTGCTCTTTAGTGTGTGTGTGTGTGAGTGTGAGTGTGAGTGTGTGTGTGTGTGTGTGTGTGTGTGTGTGTGTGTGTGTGTGTGTGTGTGTGTGTGTGTGTGTGTGAGTGTGTGTGTGAGTGTGGGTGTGTGTGTGAGTGTGTGTGTGTGTGTGTGTGTGTGTGTGTGTGTGTGTGTGAGTGTGTGTGTGAGTGTGGGTGTGTGTGTGTATGAGAAAGAAAGTGTGTAAGTCTCTGGACAGGATCCACACACGCGGGCAGGGGGGGTTGCTGTCATTGGCATCGGCAGGTGGGCGGTGTTTTCCAGGGCCACAATCCAACCACATCCAGCAGAGGGGGGAGGGGCCGGCCAGGGCGGGGAACATCTGGAGCTCATTGGAGCTGACGCCACGCTGGAGTCGGGGGTGGGGGGGTGGGGGGGGGGTATGAGCTGAGGTCTCGCTGCATACAGAACCCAGGCCTCAGCACTCTCTTATTTAGGCGCACTGGCGTGACTGTGTACAGCCTTTCAGACCGAGCCATTATCACATAACCACCACATTCATCTGCTGCGCTTGGGAAGAGGCACCGCTGAGACGCTAATCTGGGGTGCGTCCCCATGCAGCACCTGAGAGTGGAGTGGAGCAGCGGTGACTCTGTCAGCCCTGCGGTGTGTGCGGACGCCTCACTGTGGTTTGGTGCAGATGGAGAGGAGGAAACCAGCTTTCCATCCCGACTCTGGCCACACTGTTCCAGACAGAGAGCCCCCCCTCCCCCCCAAACTGAGTAAAAGAGGCTGGGGGGCCCCACAGCCTCACTCCCTGCTGGGTCCCCCAGATTCTTCATGGACAAATCTGAGGGCTACGCAGATCCGCCGATCTCTGTGTTATAGGGGTGCTGACAGCACAACCGGCAACTGGAGATCTTTAGTAGGATTTGAGAGTTACAGAGGGAGCAACTCTTTGCTGTCAGTCCTGCGTGATGTAAGGACTTGTAAGGAGGTTTCCTCACACTGTGCTTGACGTAACCGAAACTGAGGACAGTCTCTGTTCTCTGTGTTTTGTGCACATGGACAGAGAGGGGAAAGAATGCTCGTTTGCATTAACTCAAGAATCAGAGGAGAATCGCAGATTTTCGCATGAACGCCAGCAGAGAGCGAGGTGTTTGTAAGAAAGTATCTTTGCCAAAGATACCAGTACATGCATTCAGTGGGAACCAGGAGTCCTGAAAGGTCAGAGGTTGGTCCACTGCTCTATAAGCTCTCACCCAGCAGCAGCGTTGCTGTGTGAGACGGTGTGCATGCTTCTCGGCTGCCCTGCTGTGTTTCATTAGCTTCAGACAAACACAATAAGGCCTGCTGCTCGTGGCTGGGCCTGCAGCTCTATAAGATTACTTTCCCATTAAATAATGATGAGAAAAAAAGGTTTAACTCCCTTTGTACTGCTACATAAGAGACTTAATCAAAGCCCAAGCCCGACTCAGTAATCTGAGTTACAGTCGGAGCTGCTCCTGGGCTGTTTGATATGCTGTCATGCATCAGGTTTTAAACTGTGTGCAGTCCTGGTTCACTGGCGTGGAAAGCAGTCTGTGCGTAAATGGAGCGGTTTTGCTCAGAGGCTGGGTGCAGTAAAACGATTTCCCAGGAGTGAGCTGTGTTGCTTCACTGCTCAAAAACAAATAAAACAACTCAGTCTTTCTTTTATAACCCCACAAGACCAGTGGGTTTGACATTGTCTGACAGTATTTTTTAAAAGGAAAAATCGCACTCTGTTATGCAGTCGAAAAACAGTTTGGATGTTGTTGTGTCCCATTCAAGTATTATAACAAGGCTTGTTGCTGTTGATCTGCTCTTTCACATTGTGTGGAAAGCTGGCCAGGTACAGAGAATAGCCTGGAGTAGCATAACCCAGTCAGAACTCCAGCAGTCCCTTTGTCTTTTTCTTTTGCCAATGGAAGAAGCAACAGTAGAAAGGGAGAGAATGGCTCCCTCAGCAGTGAGCAGTAGTAGCGCCCTTTCACCACTAGAGGGTGGAAAAGGCCTGCAAAGCCATCCCTGTCCGTGAACAGTCGTCATTCAGTTCTAGTTTAAACAGGGATGTGGGGAGCATGTTTATTTCTTTGGCAGGGTGGGGGTGTGTTTACTTGCTCTCAACCCCCTGCCCCCCTCTGGAAAAACATACGGCTCCTGGAAAAATAAACAGTGTTGATTGGACGGAGCCCCCTCTCCGCTCCGCCCCCTCCCTGCGGTCTGGAGGTGCCCATTGGTCTGCACACGTGCCAGCGCTACCCAGTGCTACCCAGCGGGCCTGGAAATCTGCTTTGCATTGCAGCATCTCACGAAGGCCTCTACAGACTCTCCACTGCGCAGACAAATCTGCCAAACGGGGCGAGGGGGGGCGGTGTGTGTGTGGGGGGGGGGGGGGCTGTTTGATAATGGGCACCAGTATGTTTATCTGGATGTGAGTCATACGAGCGGAGATCATAACAGGAATTACACTGCAGACCCCCGCCAAGCAGAACAGGCAGTGTGCTGTTTGTTTGTTTGAAACGGGGTCTGAAGTTTATTTCACTGAGTAAAAAATGAACTGACACGTGCCTGTTGTGTGTGACTGTGTGTGTGTGTGTGTGTGTGTGTGTGTGTGTGTGTGTGTGTGTGACTGTGTGTGTGTGTGTGTGTGTGTGTGACTGTGTGTGTGTGTGTGTGTGTGTGTGTGTGTGTGTGTGTACCCTTGTGCACGTGTGAATGAGTGCACGTGTGTGTGTATACATGTGCATATGTACTGTATATGTGATGTGTGTGCATATGTGTGTTGTCATGTGTGTTCGAGTCTGTGTGTTTGATTGCCTCTGTTTTTGAATGTGTGTGAGTGCATGTATGTTTGAGTGTGTGTTTGATTGCCTGTGTGTTTGAGTGTGTATGTTTGCGTGTGTGTTTTGCTGCATATATGTGAGACAGTGTGTGCGTGTGTATGTGTGTATGAGATGAATATTTGATAATTTTCCAGCTTCCCACTGTTTCCAGGGTTGCCTGCACCATCCACCAGAGGGAGCTCCTGAGAGCAGGGGCAGCTCTCTTTCAGTCCCCTGAAGCGGCTCACCTCCCTCCCCCTCCCTGATGAGTGGCTGTGTTTGCCCTGCTCTGGCTGTGTCTCTGTGGCCGTGCAGCTGCAGCAGAACCCTGACTCAGCACAGCGGCCTCCAGCTCCCGTCACACATCAGCCCCTCCGACGGCTTCCAGCCAATGGCGCGTCAGCCTGCTCGCCCACATCCTCAGAGCCACACCCAGCCCAGCATACCACCGCAGAACCCCCTCCCATCGCCCCGTTCCTGGCCCTAAACACACCCCACAGCTCCAGACCTCAGCCCCATCCACAGCCCCACCCTGGAGTCCCCGGCCGTGGGGTTTCATGCGCCCCATGCTGAGCGGCGGTACTGCGTGCTCTCACTCACTGACATGCAGTGATTGGTTTATCACAGTGAGTGTCTGGTAACACATGATAATTCCACTCACTCTGAAGACACATGCTCCTTTCACTACAAGAACCCAGGGCACTAAACCCACCGAAGGGGGTCAGCTCAGACCCCATTTCCACTCAGAACCCACCCCAGAGTGCCAACACAGAACCCCAATACAAACTAAGAGCTGGATCTCAAAGCCAGACAATCACCATCCATGCCCCAGGACTTGAACCACGCCCACTCCTTTGTGTGGGCGAGCATGGACTTCGCATTGGTGTGCATGGGTCTGTACGGGTTTGCATCGGCTGGGATGGACCTGCACAGTGAATGCCCTCTCGTAGATGTACCCCCAATGCCTCACACACTGCACGCTCTGCAAGCCCTTTGGTCTCGCTGGATGAAGATGTTTAGTGATGGTTGCCGGCGGCAGCACCAGGTCCGGAGCGGTGGCTGCAGACGTGGTTCTGTCGGCCGTGGGAACCGCGCTACCATCACCACGGCAACCGCGTCCCGCCCGCTCCATCTTCCCGACGTTCCCGCTGCCCCTCGCTCTGATCCCCGGCGTCTCTCCCGCTCCTGTGTACGATCCGCGGGGAGATCCCATGCAGACGTGGCCCAGGAACAGAACTATTTCTGCCCCGTCCCGGACCCCAGCGGGCCAGAGGGCTGCAGGGTAATGACAGACTTGCTGTGCAGAGTGTGTGTTTATAGAGCAGAGTGAAACAGCGAGGTCGCGGCGGCTCCTGGGGGAGGGCCCGGGGATCGCGGGGGTGTCTGTGCTCACTGTCCCGGCCCGGGCGTGCGGCTGTGGGTCCTGCAGCAGCCAGCCGAACACGCCCCTCCGGCTGGAGCTGTGATCAGCCAGGGTGTCATCGCCCTGCCTCTCCCTGCCACCTCTGCCCCCTCACAGCTGACTCTCTCCTCAGTCTGCTCAGCTGACACCCTCATCCAGAGCAACTCGGATTGTTTACAATTTTTACACGTTATCCGTTCATACAATTGAATATTTACCCAGGCGTTTCGGGTTAGGTACAACAGCAGTGGCCCACCTGATGGTCGGACCAGCAACCTTTGGGATTACAAGCCCTGCTCCTTAACCACTACACCAGAAAAAGGTGTAAATTATATTGAGCCTGGCTGGTTCCAGCTCTATGAGGGAAAAGGGAAGAGGGTATAAGTGGAAGTGAAAAGGGGTATAATGAGCCAGGCTGGTTGCGGCTCTGCAGTGAGAGCTGTTTAGGGTGTCCCAGGCTGGGCAGAGGGGTGTCTGTGTCAGAGCCCCAGGCTGGGTTTGCAGCTGAGAGGACCGGGGTGCGGACCTGGCAGGACTCGGAGTGACGAGCCGGGGGGAGAGCGGGCTTTCAGTGATTTGCGTGAATGCACGGCTCAACCCAGGCTTAGCTCAGCATTTTTTTTTCTTTTTTTCCACTGTCTCAAAACGATGACAGACCACACTGGGGAGATGTGGTGTTTTCCATGAAAAGAGCCGTCAGATGGGTCTGCGCACGGCCGGTGTTTCTTTGTGCTCCTCTGTCTGCTGGGTTTGTGGCTCCATGAAGCAGGCAGATGGTGGAGGTGACCCTGGATGAGCTGCTTTATCACGTACCGGGGGGGGGGTGGGGGCGGGAGTGAGAGAGGTCACATTTAACACCCCTCCCCATTTACATTTGGTTTGGTCCTCTTCTTTAAAAGCAAGCAGGGAAAACGCCACAGGGCCAGGAATTTGGAGGCGGTTTTTATTTTGTGAGCTTTATTTGGAGAGTAAAGAACGTCCCCTCAGCCTCAAAACCCACTTCCTCCATAAAGAGCCTCGGTCAGGCGGGACCGGCCGCTTTTGTTCCTCTGAAATAGCCAGCGTGTTTTGGAGCTCTGGTTTGGCAGGTCTGGTTTAGGAGGGCCTGCTGTGTTCCAGTCTAAACTGGGCTGTAGGGGGGCAGTGTTGGGACAGCTGTCCGATAGCACATCTTCCCCTGGACTCACCTTGCCCAAACCTCTCCCTCCCCCGCCTTAGGACTGACGGAAAACAGCAGCCCCTCAAAGACGTGTCTGTCCTGGAGCAGCCGGGGCAAAACTAACACCCCCCCTACATCACAGTGCTGCTCCAGATCACAGTGCAGCTACAGAATCACATGCATTTCTTACTGTCATCTGCAGAGTCTTATCTCTTACATCTTATTCAGAACAACAGACATGGATTATAATTTTATAATATATATATTTTATCCATGTATACAGCTGGATTTTTACTGAGGCAGTTGTGGGTTAAATACCTTGCCCAAGGGTACAGCAGCAGTGCCCCAGCAGGGAAGTGAACCATAACCTTTTGCAGCCCTGTTCCTCCCCACTTCACCACCCTGCTGTCCTGCCAGCTGCAGCTGCTTTGAGAGACCATGAGAGCAGCTGTGATGTGATTTAACATTAGCGCTGCTTTCCCACTGTGTGGCAACTTACTTTTTCAGCAGGCATCTATCCCTACCCTCTCCCTACCCTCTCCCTACCCTTACACATACAGAGTGCACTGGGCCCCGCCCCCCACCACAGCACCAACTTTACATTGTGGGTAAGAGAAGAGTGGCTAGGAGAAGAGTGACAGATGCACAGGCAATGTCACATGATGTCACAATGTATATGGTGGTAACCTAGCAACTTTTGGCAGCAAACCCTGGCATTTCTACTCAGGTCCAGATCCGGTTAGAAAAAAATAAAAACGCTGCTGTTTATTTCCCCTTCAGTTTCTCCTGCTTATCCTCACGAGCAAAACCCTGCTGGTACTTTTAGGGGCCCGGACAGAAGTGAGAGTGCAGTTTAAGTCTGTGGAACAGAGGGAAGCTGATTCTGAAGCAGGTGCCACCCCTCCCTCTCCTCGCTGTGCCCAGCTTCAGCCTCACCTGCATGCTAGCTGTAGGCTGAAGGGGTGTTGGAGCAGTGTGGTGTAGTGTTAGGAGCAGGGTGCCCAAGGGATGCCAGTTCATTTCCCTGCTGGGGCACTGCAGTTGTACCAGGTAAGGTACTTTATCCAAACTGCCGCAGTAAATATCCAGCTGCACACATGGGTAACATGTAAAAGTTAACTGTGTAAGTGGCTCTGGATAAAAGCGTCTGCTAAGCAACCGCCTGGTTTCTCCCTGGCTTCCTGGCCTGGAAGGAGATGCTGGGGTTTAGCGCTGGATCCTGAAACAGTGGAGGTTTTTGCCTTTGAGTCCATCTGCGTGTCTGTGCTGATTAACAGTGGCAGAACGAAGGCCGGGAGCCGTAGAGCTGTCCAGACCGGGGAATTCTTTCCTTGTGACTGTTTCCAGTGAAACCAGATCAAATGGGTCGAGGCAAAGGCTGCCGCCGCAGCGAGCTCGGCTCTGCTCCTCTCTGCTCCTCCTCACTCCTCCTCACTGCTCCTCCCCACTCGCGGCCTCCTGACAGCGGGAAGAAAAAGCGTTTCATTCTGCCCTCATGCGCAAAATACAAAGAGTCATGAGAGTCAGAACACAGGAGGCACAAACAGCGCCTCTCACAGACCGATCCAGCGCTCATATCCGCAGCCATCCGTGCTTCGGTCTGCCCTCACTGCACAGAGATGGCGCACAGGCTCCTCTGCGTGAAACATTTAGCACATTTGCTTCACCCTATTCTCTGAATTTTGCGGAATGAGCGATTTTCGCCCAACACCCATCACTTTCCAGACGCCAAACCTGACCAGCCACCCAGCACTTTCTATACATAGCAGTGAGTCACCTCCAAATGATGTCCATCGTCCTAAACCTGTACTTAGACTCTTCAGGTAGGCTGTGGCCAGTCATCAAAAGGCTAAAAATATCTCTGTGTTCAGGTCACCGCGGCCGTTGGAGTCACTGAAAGCGCCCATGAGCACAATACTGAAGAATGCTTTGGGACATGCGTGTTATTCACACATGTGAGACAGCTGTCTGCAGTCTGAATATTCGCTCACTGGTGAAGACGGAACTCTTCACACCAGCTGAATATTTCCAAAACAGATGTTTCCAAAACAATTTGTCCATCTACCTCTCTCCATCTGCTCTGAATAGAGAACTTCTGGAGTTAATCTTATCTATCAAAGCAAAGCATCAAGACAAATTCTCTTACATACCAAAGAGGCCGATAGATATCGACTGTGGAGATCAGATCTGTTCCTAAGCATCCCAAGCCCTCTGATTGAGCCTGACAGACACAGTGGAAATAACCGAAAAAAGAGCACGAGAATGAGGCTTCATGAACCCCACTGTGGGTGGAGCTACCATGTCTTGTCAATCGCTGATTTATCTAAACCAATAAAAAGGCTCCCCTTACCTCACAAAACCTTGTGAATGGAAAGCGTGGTCACTTGCTAACCAACAACCCAAGAGGAAATTTCATGAACTGTCCCCCCCAACTAGCTGTTTACTAATTAATGGACAAAAGTATGTGTATTGTTACGTAGATGTATTGTTCAGGCCTTTTTACCGGCAGCTAAGCTCTCTGTCCCATATGAGTCTTGCATGACCGTATGAGTCTTTCAGTATGTTCCAGCTGCTTCTCTGTGGGTGTGGCCGTTGCCTAGATGTGGTTTGCTGAGTTGAACATGCGTGCATGGTTAGTATGGGTTTAGAGCAGGTTATTTTTTGGGGGGCTTTTTGTGTCTCGATGTTGTGCGGTCCGTCCTTCCTGGGTCACACGCTCTCGTGTGCTTCTCTTGGACGACACCGTGGGGCGTGATTTGTAACCGGATGTTTGTAGGTTTGAGTCCCGTGAGGGGCACTGCAGTCACACTCGGGAGTTGTGAGTCGGCCGCTGTACGCTGAAATTGCTCCGTGGCGACGCTTGCCAGTCACATGGTGTCACATGGTGCCGGAAAGAATGGCACAGCATCCCCGGACTGCACCGCTGGGCCCGCAGCAAGGTTACAGCGTCCCGCTGCACCCGCGCAGCTGCACCCGCGCAGCTGCACCCGCGCAGCTGCACCCGCGCAGCACACGCTGTGCTGCGTCCGGGCCTGTCGCACGTCTCGCACGAACGTCAGCAGTTATATTCTGAAACTGAGGGGACTGTATCAGGCTGTGGGGGTTAGGGATTACAGATTATCTGAGGCCAGACCCCAATGACCTAGAATAGGGTGAGAGTTACAGAATTCATCAGGGTGGCTGATGAATGTGATCATGATGGGAGACACATGAGAGACAAATGAGACGATAATGAGACACAGATCTAATGAATCACTGAGTCGGCAGGAGTTGGCAGGTGACCCCAGCAGGTGACCCCAGCAGGTGACCCCGGCAGGTGACCCCGGCAGGTGAACACGGCAGGTGACCCCGGCAGGTGAACACGGCAGGTGATATGGCATGCTGCTCCGGTCATCTTTACTTCGGTTCAGGTGGTAAAATGCCGGGACGTCCATGTGCGGGTGGGGGGGGGGGTCGCTGCGTGGGCTGACAGGGGCAGTAGTGACTGACGCAGATGGGGGGGGGGGGGCAGAGGCGAGATGTGGCTGGAGGGGTTTGTTGTTTTTGAGAGAGGATATTTCTGAAAGGTGTTTGTAATCGCTCACACGGAGCTGGAAGGAGTGTAAACAGAGGAGGCACAGGGAGGCAGAACACTGCTGCCATAGTTTTTATTGTTATCATTATGCTTTACATAGCTTTATCTTTCCTCTTTACAACAGTGTCTCCTCTTTATAATTTATACATTTGCACTGTTTCTCTTTTACCAGTATGTAAATGATAATGTGTATTGCACTATATATCCTTGCCTGTTACACTGGCTTGGCCATGAAGCCATGCACATGAAGCACTGTTTGAATGTTGAGACAGAGAGAGCAAAGGAGAAATGAGATCCAGACACACTGGGTCGCAGCAAGGACAGCGCCTATCTCCATGGCTACCCACCTTTCCCAGGGTAAGTACCGGGTGGAGGGAGCCAGGCTGTAATTTGCCCAAAACTGCCGAAACGTGGCACCCTTTCTCCCAACTCTCTCCACGCCTGAGTGATGAGGTCATACGCTTCCAGGACCCCCTGGGGTGGGGTGCCCACCACTCCTGTGGTCATGTGACCAGTACATCACACCACCCACATGGTGACAGAACTCACTCTTTTCATGAAGTTATGGAGAAATATAATAATAATAATTGGATAATGAGGATAAACTGTCTGTTTAAGCCATCTGACTGTCTGCCAGTCAGTCTGTCTGTCTGTCTATGTATCTGTGTTTATTCACAAATTTTAAAAATATTTACTAATTAAACAAAACACACAAAAAGACACCTACAGCAGCTTTGGTGTTGGCAGCACGGCAGTAATGAAAGGGATCTGGTGCAGCTCAATGCAAAGGCCACTCTGAAAGCCATGCTCTGCTCCCTTCTCCTTTTTCTGACTGTACTGGGATCAGTCTCTCCACCTCTTTGCTGTAAAGATAATTGGTCAATGCAGTGAACTCACTGACCTGGGTGCTGCCTCCCAAGGACAGTGCAACAATGCGGTGATGTCAGGGGCATCAGTGAGGTCATGAGTATCCCCTGGTGATGGAGTGTCTGACCCCATGAGCTCCGAACCCCCCCCCTCCTCTACACCCCCGAGACGCACCACTCCTTCCTGGGGGAGCGATGATGTTTGTCTGGGAGTCCATGTTCCATCCTGTCTGAGTCCCAAATAAAGCAGCCTTTTGAGTATTTATGGAAAAATGTGCATCCGTCCTCCACCTCAAGAGTTCAGGAAGGGGAGAGAGAGAGGGAGAGTGAGAGAGAGAAAAAAACAAGAGAGAGAGAGAGGTAGAGACAGAGAGAGAGGGAGAGCGTGAAAGTGAGAGGGAGAGGGAGAGGTGGAGGGGTACAGAAGGAGAGAGAGGGAGAAGTAGAGGGAGAGAAGGAGAGAACGAGGGAGGGGGGAGGGAGGGGCACAGCTCCTGGGTCTGGCCTCTGTGGCTCTGTGGGGTCATTTCAGGAGAGCTGGCCGTAGTTAATACCGCGCAGACGGGTTAGTGAGGGCAGTGAGTTCTGGCCGGTCTGTGCTGTGGACAGACAGGAAACCAGCACCGGTGGGGGCACGGCTCGTAACAGGGTTTACCATTCCGACCAATCTCTGCTGTCTGTGGCCCGGGACCCAGGGCTGGTGCTAAAACCAGCTGTTTTGGCAGGTTAGGCCTGTTTTTATGCGCTATATAAATTCCATGGTAGATTCACAGCGAGGGAGATTTATCCGGGGGGGGAAATTAGCCAGAATTTGGTTAGCGCCGGAACTGGAACTCAGGACTGGTGTTCCATGAATAGCCACCAAACCCAGGCGCCCCCTTATTAAAGGCAGATTTATGGAGCAACAGTTTCCATCTCACTACTGTAGTCTTTCAGCAAATTTAGACACCCTCTGTATACTTTTCCCCTCATTGTCCAACCAAACAGCCCAAAGCTCTGAGGAGACGAATGCACTTCAGGCATATTCTCCTGCTACGTTTCAGGTTTTGAAGTATCTGAGACCCCAGGACTCATTTTAAACTGGCCTAGGGGCCGTTTTACCTGGGATTGGCTTTGGTACGAACATGTCTTCCTGGGTTATTCGACCTGTGAACGGTACCCGGCTGTGTCCGACCTGGTAGATTCCCAGTTCTGCTTCAGTGTAAAATGTGATTGGTTATTTGCATATGGCACACTCTGTTGGCTGTCCTTAAGCGAACATCTGTCATGAAGGGCGTGAGAGAAGCTCTCCTGTGCAGATATCGTCGCTGACTTCAAGTTCAGATTCTTCTCTCAAAACATCTCACAAGCCCTCTCAATCTCTTCTCAGCCCTCCCAGCACTTCCCAAACTAAGCGTCACAAGATTGTGGGAAGTTATATTCATGAAATCCCATATTAACTGACATAGAGTCTATTAAAAGATTAGGCTAAGTCTCATTCATACAGCTGCACATTTTACTATGTAGAATTATACAACAAAAATATCAATGTAACTGTTTCCATTTCTCCTGTATGCCACTGTAGCACTGTACACAACTGCAACTCAATGTTCCACTGGCCCTGAGAGCGCAAAAAATTCATTTATGAAGCTAGGAAGCTATCAGCCTAGAAAAGCAAGTTAGCTGGCAGGTTTGCAAACAGGCTGCTGACTTTGTTCACAAAGAGAAAAGTGGGTGATGAGGGAAAGGGGGAGGAAAACAAAAAAATGCGTATGTATTTATATGTTCTCCTTACCTAACCGCACTCTGTCGGTAACATTATCTCAAACGTCTTCCGACATTTCATTCATACGTCGGCAAGCTGTCTAATTCCAGAGAGGCACGGAGCTCAGATGAGGAGGGACGTCTTCTCTAAACCTGGCTTCAGCGCAGGATTTGAGCCCTTGCTCATTCCCTTGTATGGTCCCAGTCCCGGGCCTGACAGTCAGAATGTGCAAAGCGATTAAAGCTAGACCACACGCTGGACAGAAAAGACATCTCACATCCCTGGCTGTGGGGGAATCGC
>NC_050587.1:40240000-40280000 GCF_013368585.1 Megalops cyprinoides | reverse complement strand
TATACTCTAGTGAGCTTTGATTTCACCCTCTTTCAGCGGAGCACTGGGTGAATTCGGTTACTCCCGGTTTCTCATCAATGGGTATTCCTCAAGGCATAGTGTAATTGTGTGGACCGTTCCAAATTGGTTTTTGGAATAAGTTTCTAAAATTAAGCCCAAAGCGCTTAACAGTAATTAAGGATTCCATCTGGGATACCCCATTCTTCAGCGAGGGCATAGTGTCACGTCAAGATTCATTGGCAAAAAGGTAAGATGAACTGCTTTGACTTGGGCAGATACAATATTAATATTATTTTCATTTTGTTTTGTTTCATGTTGTGAGCGTTATAGCGTGCGCTTTATTTGCTGTCCGTCTGTTTTGCAATAATAACCCAGTCCTGCAGCTTCGGACTGCGGAACCGCGCTTAATTTACACGAACTCCTCAACAACTGGTCTGTTTCGGATAAACCGTTCCCCCTGGCGCCCAGTGGAATTTTTCTGCTCCATGTCTAGTGTTTCTGGAGAAGGGAAAACAACCCGTTCCTCATGTCGGCGCCTCGCCATTGAAATGTCTTAAGAAAAATCCGCTATACATTTTTTAAAAAAGATATGTTTTGAAATGTTTCTTGATTGAGGACGCGAGCGGAGATTCCAGGGATGACCACTCGTGTTCCGCTTGTTTTGGGAGAAAAGAAATAAATTTTTTAGAAATATTATTCATTTGACATAGTGAGTCCAAAGTGATTGTATTAATGAAATAATGTGGCCGAAATGTAAATGTACAATTGTTGAATTCTGTCCAAAAGTGACTAATTGCATTTATGTGGATTGCGTGGTCCCCGAAATGATTCAGCGGGATAAAAAGAAAAAAATAGTTACATATTTAAGGGCAAAGTCAGCAGTAGCACATGTCGTAGAAATATGTGCGTGGGAGGGGTCACCGATGAAGAACGTCAGGCAGACCCTAAGCCTTCATATTAAACCGTGTTATTACGCACTGTTGCGCAATATTTAACTGGTAACGCATTTCATTTCGGAAACTGTTCTTTTGGCCACCTGTGCCCTGTTTAAGTAAAGCGGAAAACGATGCTCAGTTGAAATGAATGCGGCCGTTTGTCCTGAGTTCTGTATATCGTCTTAAAGTCATGCAGGGAACTTAAAGGTTTCTGTTCAAACTAAGCATCAAACTCTTTTGTTGTGGGAAAATAATGCATGTTATGGTGTAAAGGATTCCGCTGCGATAACTGCTGTAATATTTTACTAAACAAAAGTAAAGCAGAGACACAAGACAAGCCTTCGATGTCGATAAGCGAAGCGAATGTTGCTTACTGCCGTTTTAACAACTTGTTCGTTGTGCTGACTGACCCTGTTAATTGGGTTCGTTTTGACAGAACTTCTAAAACGTGACTTGATCTCTCTTGCTGAGATCATTAAAGACGGAAATTATGATCAGCGGATTAAAGTGCAGCGTGACTCTGTAAAAGCGGTGTATGATTTTGTGATCTGGGGTAATAAGTGCGCTCCAGGCAGCTCGCGCCATTGTCACGTGCAGGTGGACCCGACACCGGGTGGCCCGAGGCCGTTTTGCCGTGGGGATGAACCCAGGACTGCTTTACTTCCAAATGATGCGCTGCGTGTGCTCAAGCACTTTCCACAGAAACATGCCAGCTACAACTCGGCATACCTATGATCATTTAAAAATGCGTTATGACGTCACACGGTAGCTTAAATAACAGATAGGCTACATGCAAAGCTAAGTGGGGGTCTGACTTTCTCCTGCTCTTCCTGATTACCAGAGAAGCAAGATTTTGGCTGAGTGTCTTTAGCATATCAATACCGCGGACCACGCCATTCACCGCTGACTGACATCAGTTTTGCATGTCAAAAGAGGACAACAAACGGGTCAGAAGTGTAAGCAATGTAGCTTTATTTGCACGGAGAGATCTGTTTAACCACGTTTCATATTAGTAGGAACTTCCCTTCAGTCTTAAATACGTGCAGTCGCCACACACGCACATGCCAAGGCTAAGCTCCCTCCAGGTTTGTGTTATCTAGTAAGGCGTATCTTTGCAGTGTCTCCGCCTCTCACAGCGTGTCTACCAGCCCAGCCAAGGCTGCTGGCTCTCTCTCATTCGTATTTAAAATGCTGCTCTTACGCGATCTAACATGCTGCAGTGCAAGCCAGAGGGCGCTCACTGCTTCAGCCCCCGTCCCCAGTGTACAAAAAATGAGGTTATTTATATATGATTTATATATGATTGCTTTGACATTCTGACACCGCCCAAAAGCAAGGAATTAATGGTATATCAATGAGTGATGGACTAGGTAGTCAGCCAACCATGGGCGTACATTTTTGGGGGTTGTAACCCCCCCAATAATCAAAACCGGCCAATACAACCTCCCAAATAATCATATTCATGGAGACCTCAACCCCGCCAATGTTCAACCCAAAGTTACGCCCTTGCAGCCAACCAAGTAATAAATGGTAGTGTCCAACCTAAAGTCAAGTGTTTAGTTTAGTCCCTGAAACCTTGATGGGAGACTGAAGCGGTCTCTGCGTAAACGTACACACATACCCGGGAACTTCGCCTCTGCGTGTCACGTGGACCGGACCCGCACTGGGCACAGTTCCAGCAGAGGACTGCTATGTAAAGGCTGGCTTTGTGGCTTTAGCTGGGAAACTGTAAAGTTTATCGTTCCAAAGGGAACGTAGTTCCACATTTTAGGTCCTTTTTAGCACACCTCCCTGCTTGGTAAACCTGCTTCTCTTCTACCGCTGAACTCCAGGGGGTGTTGGGTTATGAAATATCTCGTATTGACTGTATGAGACAATTTGGTTATCGAGCAAGAGGTGGAAAGTCCAACCTCTGTTATGTTCTTAATTACTGTAGGTAAATTTATCATAAACAAAAACATGTTTTCATGCCGAAGGTGGTACGGGTGAAGGTGACTGTGCTGATTCAGCCTCAGTCAGCCTGTGCTCATAGCAACAGTGACCTATCTGTTGAAGCAGTCAGGATTTTGCTTCTGTGGCAAATTGCTGTTATTGGTTCAAATCAGCAGGACCACTAACTGTGCACTAAGCTGGTGTGCATGACCAAAGAGCAGGAGGGCCAAAGCAAAGGGATGATCCGTTGGGTTTCTGAAATGCAGTGAGCTATGAGAATGGCTGAAAAGTTTCTCTGAGTTGCCATGACTCTCTAAAGAGAGTGGAAGGAAAGTTAGTAGTTTAGCTAGTAGGGGTGCCGTGGGTGCAGTTCTTTAGCACTTGGCTCTCCATGCACATTCTCTAGGCTTTCACCTTATTTCAGCCTACCAGTTACAGGACTGGCTCCATCATCTGAAACGTTCTCATAGCTTCAGCAAGTCTGTAAATGCAGCAGCACCTTTTAATTACAGTTGTGGATTGAGAGGTTTCTGTGTAAGAGCCCTTACTGGATAGACTGAGTTTGAGTCGGTAACTGGAAGAGTTTGAGGGTTTTGGAAATTGATGTGAGAGCTAATAGACTCCTTTCTTGGCTGGAACAAGTGTGTAATTTTACAGTTTGACCTACATGGAAGATATTGTATAAAGTTTGAGAATGTTTTTTTTTTTTTTCCCCACAGTAAAAAAAACTAGTGAGGTATCGTATGGTTAAAATGATCAAAACGGGTCGTTTATAGTGGATTTCTTCCCCGAGTTTGTGTGGTAGTCAATGCAGGGAGAAGCACAGGGTAACACTACAGAGTATGGGACGTACAGTGAAATGCTTCCGCTGATATAATCAGAAAACCTAGACTGGATCACTTAGCAACGAGACCTCTTTTTTCACTCTTCCTCCTTCCCTTCCTGTAATGTCCTTGAGCTGGCAGTTAATTTTTTGCCAGAAGAGCTCCATGGGCCATTGGTTTCGCCCAGCATGCATTCTGCATGCTCCTTTCACGTTTTTCTGACATCATCCTTACAAAGCAGGGTCACTAAGCACTCTGTGGGCATGGGTGCTGAATGGGCCATGTGTGGGTGTGCTGGGGGAGAATGGACGGTGTGTGGGTGTGTGTTCGGGGGGAATGGACACTTGTAGAGGAGAAACAGTTAGAGAGTGTCCTGTTATTATCTCAAGGCTCCACTCACTTGCCGCAAGCCGGAAACTTCCTCCGTCTACCAACTGGACTCAGCGCTTAACTGGTGAATCAGCGGCCAGAGAGATAGCTGTCCTTGTCACCTGGAGATGTGCCAAACCGGGTGACTAACACTCAGCTCACGGCTCCCAGAAGCGGAGAGCGGTCCGAGTCGGATCACTGAGTCACCCACGGCGCGTGGCTGCGACCACCTTCACTGCACTCAGAGTGACTCGTGCATGCGGTGCGTCTGTTCCGCCAGGTGGACGTGACTGTGAGGCTTTCCCATTTTATCTGGCGTGTCCACGGGGACAGGGGCTTAAAGGAAGCAGGAGGGGCTTTCTGATGCTTTAAACAGAGTTCAGAGGCTCAGAGATCTTGAAGAGGAAGGCAAAAACGCTTCTCCCTCTCTGTAACTCGGGGGAGTTTCTACCTTCATTTGCGAGCAGACTGTTGAGAAGAAAGCTTTTTACTTTACTGAAGTCTTGCGTCCATCAACCAGTGTGTTGTGAGTAGAGAAATCCACACTTTCCTTCATACGGTCACTCCATGTTATAAGGTCTAAAACCGATCGTTTGTGTTGATTGTCTTAAAGGAGAAAAACATCTCAAAAATGACCAACACATGTATACATTCATACAAATACATCAAATCTAAGTCCTGGTTAATGAGGACAACATTTTTTGTGAACACAAGTAGTTAATTTTATAGATGGAACTGCGGGAATATCTCTCTTGTCTGGTGGCTTTATCACAGACTGAGACGATAAGCATAGTATTCCAGGTTTGAGTTCCAAATGGGGTACAGCAGTGTAAATAATATGTAAAAATGAACGTTTGCTGAAGGGGCAGCAGGGCCTGGTTAACAGTTCAGACTGAAACAATGCGGGTCAAGCAGGTGTCAGGGAATGCAACAGCCACCGTCTGCACAGACGCCCTGTTCTGCTCTTCCAGCTGAACCTCTGCCAGGTGCTGTTTTCTCAGAACATAAGAAAGCTCCAGCGCTTGTGGGGTGTGTGTGCGGGGTGTGTGTGTGGGGTGTGTGTGTGCGTGGAGTGTGTGTGCGTGTGTGTGCATGTGTGTCTTTCTTGGGGTGCTCGTTTGAGAAATTAGCAGAGGCAGCCCCTCTCTGGCTGGGAGTGGAGGGCAGAGGAACATGGATGCCAGCATGCAGTAATTGGGGACTGAGCTGAAGCCACAGGGGAGATGAGAGAGTAACAACATTAGCCTGCAATCAGGACAATAGGCATTCCACATGCTCTGCTAAGAAACACACCCCCATTTAAAGTGGGTTGATTTTCAAATAAGCTTTGCCTGCAGTTGGCTAACTGTCAGGTTTTGGTTAAATGTACGTTGGTTAATGTGAGTTAAGCCCCTTTTAATGACAGAAACAGCGGAACTACGGAAAGACTTCGTTGCGCTGAGTTGTTTTTAATTTTTTACAGAACCCTGCGCCAGGAGAGGTTGCGTGCTTCTCTGGTTATTTTCTTTTAACAGTCAATATCCCGTTTCAGACGTTTCTGCCCACGCTTCCAGAAAACGCATCTTTTCCTCAGGCTTCCCCAAAGTGCGTTGATTGTGTTGTTGTTCGGTTTTTGCGTGTTTACGCGTCTGTCCTGAAGTATTTATGGTGATTGTGTATTTGAGTACTTGGAGGTGGTTTATAGTAAGTGGAAAATCTGTAATTATCCTCAGAGCTCAGCCTTCTCTCTGAGCCGCTCAATGGCTGAAGTCACACTTACTGTTCCAGTTTCAACTGCTGAAAAAGGGGGTTTTTCCACTCAGCCAATCAGCACAGGCGGGCAGAGAAACATGGCAGCGGCTAAGCTGGCCAGGACCGGAGCTGCAGAATCCGTCAACAGAAATGAATCCCAGGGCAGAATTACAGACCTGTTTCTTTAAAAGTAATTAATGACTAAATACATAAAAATGCACTATAATATGCCTGAGGCAGTTTGGTTTATAGTTACAGTAAACCTGCAGTGGCATTTCAGATCATTAAGGCCACAGGAATAAAACACAGGTGTGGTCTCCCAGGTGAGCTTCCCAGAAGAGGCTGAGGAGAGACAGGGTGTATTCTGTGGGCTCACTGGCAGTGGAGGTTCTGTGTGAGAGAGCGCCCCCTGTGTTTCAGGAGGGCACAGCTTCCTTATTCATGCAGAGGAATACGGTCTGACTCAGCGTGCTTCTCTGGGGTGGGTGGGGTGCTTTAGGGTTCCTTATGTGGCTTTTTTAAATCACAGGACCCATAGAGTACACAGTATGAAAATCAAATTAATCTAAATGGTGAATGTGTATCTCTAGTCTCTGATTTGGTCCCATGAATTATTGGTAGGGGAATATGTGCATTTCTATTGCTTGTAGTTTTCGTTTTCGACTTCCAAGTACCACTCAGTGTGAATTAAATATATTTAGTAAATTCCACTGTCAACCAAGACTGTTACCAAATTAGGAATAGTAGACATATGAGACCATTTATGTCAGAACATCAGAAATGGACTTCATCGTTTCAGTAAGTCCCTTCAATCAGCAGGACTGTGCTATGTGACCCGCTTGCTGTGGCCTGTGGGGGCTCGTGTTGAGGAGAGTGTGTAGGAGTTACAGGGAGCTCCACGGAGTGCGGAGAGCGTATCGGAGTCTGAGACGCTGCGTTTGTTTGCCTCCACGGATACGCAGCCCCACCTCGGGCGTCCCGCACTTCCACGGAAGCCGAATGCATTTCCAGGTGCCTTCGGATGGCCGCTCGGGTTGCCGTGGCAACGTGGCTCCAGGCGTTCTCCTTAATTTTGCGGGTGGCTGACGCGTGTCGGATGGGAACTGAAGAGGGTCATTTCCTCCACTGAAGGGAGAGAGGGAGGGGCCAGGGGCAGGAGGAGGAGTAACCCCACCCTCCTGTGAGAGGAGGCTCCATTGCAGGCAGGAGAAGAAAGCGTCCAACCCTTCCTGGGCATCTACGAGTTTCTGCGTTTCATCTGAGCTCCCCCTACAGGAAGTGGGCATAACTCTTCCAAAGCAGGGAAAAAAAACCCCACGAGAGCCCCTCTGTCCTGTTTATGGTCGGACCCTCACAGCCAAGCCTGCAGGGGGCGCACTAGAGCGAGAGGGAGCAGGTGGAGAGCAGGAAGTTTTTACCTGCCCTCTGCTGTCTTGGACCACAAAGTGGACTCTGAGCCTGGGATTAGACAGGGATTTTCAAACGGAGTTATCTGTATATTTAATAACCATTACAGTTATTATTGCTGGTTTTGTTGCTCTCCATCCTGGCATTATATTGAGCTTGCACTTGCCTGTACATACCTGTGCGCTTTATTGCCATGGTGACCGTTAGCCAAAGTCATCCGCGTTTTAAGTGTCCTGTAGTAATTCAGAGCTGGTGGCTGGAGTTCAAGTCACCCTATCCATAAACACAGAGTGGGGGGAGTTAGGGGACACCATCGGCATTCCAGCTACCTCCACCTGCCAAATCACCAGCAGCGTCTCCCCCATAAATCTCTACAAGGACCTTGTGCTCGGGAGCCGTATATTTAAGAGATGCTTAAAGTTTTACGGCTTCCGCCGGTGCGGGAGATGAAGTGTGCTGATGGTCTCTCCATAAACCCCGCGAGCGTCGCTGTTAAGCGGCCTCCTGCTGCCCAGCCCCGCTGTGAGACCGCCCGACGCCACGGAAACGGATGAAGGACAGAGCTGCGGATGGGACGGGCGTGTCTCTGTACACAGCACAGGAAACCGGGCCAAATGATTTAAGAGACCCACTTATCATTTTTATCTGACACTCTGAATGGGTGTGAGTGATCTCTGCGCAGAAACGGCAGCTGCTCTCTCTGGGACAGGGAGCCGCTGAGAAGCTGTCTGCCCACGGAAGGTTGCAGTAGCGCCTCTGTCCTGTAGGCGGCAGAACAGTGGACTCTAGACTGTAGGGTTGTTCAGAAGTGATACCTTTGTGAAAGACACTTACCCCCTGTGGTTCCATGTGGACCACTCTGTACTGGAGTCAGGATGTGTCAGAACAGTCAAGCCACCCCCTGGCAGCGTGAGCCGTGCAGGCCTGTGAGAATCGATTTCTGATACCCGCAGGTGAGCCCGAATCATGCAGCTAAACCTGCAGAAACGGACGGCACTGGATCTGGAACATCTGTGTTTTAAGACTGACTGTTTCATTGGGCAGGAAAATGAATGAATGCCAGCAAATGGTACTCTTTGAGTGTGTGTGTGTGTGCGTTCGTGTGTGTGTGCGTTCGTGTGTGTGTGCGTTCGTGTGTGTGTGCGTTCGTGTGTGTGTGCGTTCGTGTGTGTGTGCGTTCGTGTGTGTGCGTTCGTGTGTGTGCGTTCGTGTGTGTGTGTGTGTGTGTTTCTGTGTGTTTCTGTGTGTGGTGTGTTTCTGTGTGTTTCTGTGTGTGGTGTGTTTCTGTGTGTGTGTGTTTGCTCGTGTGTGTGTGTTTGTGTGTTTGTGCGTGTGTGCGTGCGTGTGTGTGTGTTTTTGTGCACGTGTGTGTGCGCGCGCAGGTGTGTAAGAGCACCCCCCTGTGATTGGCCAGTGTCCAGGTTGTTGTCCCACATTGTGCCCTCAGCCTGCGGGGTTTGACTCAGCGCTGCCCTCTGCAGGGTAAAGTCGTTACAGGTAATGGGTCGATGGATGAAGTTCACCCACGGCTGACCTGACGTTTTCAGAAGCAGTTTTTGGCAGGTTGCAGTTAGGCAGTTAGGATAAAACCAAATCCTGTGGGCTGTATTCTCCGCTCCTCTGAGGACACCCTGTGTTAGGATCTTCCTATTCTTGTTATTCCTGTCACAATAACAATGATGAATGAACATGAAATACAAACCTAGTTTGTCTGTGTGAATCTGATTACAGGCTGAAAACAATGGCCTGACTGTCTTCCTCACAGCTCCATGCCTCCAGCTGTCCCTCCTGTGACACTGTTAAAGCGTAAATCGCGTTTTATTGCTCCTTCACATAGTGGCAGTAAATTAAAATACGTACCAGCAGCCCTCTGTGCTCCGTGATGAAGCCCACAATGTGTCTCTCCATGTGATAGGACCTAAGCCTTTACCAGTGACAAGGAAACGGGGACGGAGCATGCCGGAAATAAGTTTCTCCCTCTCACTCCCTCTCTCTCTCTCCCTGTCTTCTCCTCTCCCTCTCTCCTGCTCTCTCTCTCTCTCCCCCTCTCCCTCTCTCTCCCCATCTCCCTCTCCCTCTCCCTCTCTCTCGGGCTGCAGTTAGAGTGCATGGACCAGCAATGATGCCTCGGCCTTCTGGATGGAGAGCTCTCTGCAGCTCCGCCCCCAGCTGTAGCTCCGCCCACGGTCGCCCTGGCTGCAGGATGCTGTTGCCGTGGAGTCTGCTGTTCCTGTGGGCCGTCCTTGCCCAGTCCTCCCAAGCCCGCCCTGCCATCACAGACCCAGGTAGGGTCGACCCCGCCCCCACCACCCTCACCCATTCCACACACCCTGGAGGTTTCCCTGGAGCAGTCCCCCAAACTTTGTCTCTTTTACTGGCAAGATCTCTCTCCTCTCCTCTCTCCCCCTTTCCTCCTCTCTCCTCTCCTCTCTCCTTTCCTCTTCCATCCTCCTCAGGGACCTGTTGAATGCAACCAGTAGGGAATCCTCCAAATTCAGGGGCACCTCTGGCTCTTTCTGAAGGGTTCGCACTGGGTTACTTTGCATTTCTTGTGCGTTCAGCTGGAGCTTGAAAATAAGTAATTTTTCCAGCAGACAGTATGGAAAGCCAGGTGATCACGTGGTCTTGCGAAGGAAGACTATGGCCACTAACACTATACCCGAGGCAAACTGAGACACATCCACATGCTGGGTATAATGCTGTTTTGCTGACTGAGAGTTTGGAGGGTTCCGCAGTTGTGCTCTATTTCATAACAGAGAATGCAGCTGTTAAGTCTCTGGGTGAATCTAATAATCTCTGATATTCCTTTGTGTTGTCTTTGCCAGTAGCGGGAGACTGTTTTTCCTTGTTTTTGATGGACACGGCCTTATGGTTTGTGATGGGCGTGGCCATGTGGTTTGTGATGGGCGTGGCCGTATGGTTTGTGATGGGCGTGGCTGTATGGTTTGTGATGGGCGTGGCTGTATGGTTTGTGATGGGCGTGGCAGACATGGCTGTATGGTTTGTGGTGGGGATGGTGGTGTGGTTTGAGTTGGGCGGGGAATAAGGTTTGTGTTGGGCTGGTGGGCTGGGAGATGTGATGGTGTTGTCTCTGTGGGGTTTTGGTGAATGAGCCCATGCTGTCAGGCCCAGGGCCGGTCCCATACCAGCCCGGGAACAGCAGTTTCTCTCCCCTCATTTCCTCGTTTTAATGCAGAATTAACGAGCTTTGCTGGAACTCGTTAAACCCCTCCACACTCACAATCCAGATGGCATCCTTCTCTGTCTCTCTGGAGCTTTCCTTTCTTCACACTATCGTGAAACTGGCATTTTGGCTGTCCAGTGTTCAAATCCCTCTGGCTCTGGGGTATTTGACTTTAGAGACCATTCGGAGATGCATATAAAACCTCTGTAAATGACCTCTGCTTGGTTGTGATGGATTTCTGTCGTAACTCTTTTTCTTTTTTGCTGTCAGATCTTGTTAACTGAAGTAATTTGACTCCTCCAAAGAATTTATAAACACAGCTCCATGTGTAGAGCAGATTCTGCCAACATTCCTATCCTCTAAAATAATCTCACTGTTTTCTGGATTTATGCCCATTTGCTTCACGACAACTTATGCTGCGCAGTTTATTAAAGTTTTTTTTTTTTTTTTTTTAAATTCAAATTTACCCCGATGACTGTGACTTGTGACTCACGTGTCATTCCATTGAATTGTTGATCAGAGAAACACATTGGCTTTCCTCTCTGTTTGAGTTTCACATTGCACTCTGCTCTGATAAATATACTCAAAAAGTACCCAGCCAGAAGACAGAAACTCAGGAATGTTCTGGAATCATGACAGTTATGTAATGCAATACTACTATTATTATTATAGTTTTAAGTTGCATAATTTCTGAGTAATTGCTGCTCTTATACTATTAGGGTTAGGGTAGGACCTGGGTTGAGGCAGGGGGGGGGGCGGGTGGAGTGCCCTACCTGAAGATTAGGGTCACCCCCTGTCCTTTCTTGTGTCACAAGAAGGTCACAGACAGTTGAGATGGTAACATCGACTGTATTTTATATGATCACAATATAAAATATCCAAGTGAAACATTTAAAAATATTTTAATTTTTCCAGGTATAACATAAGATCAGTAGAACTCCACATTAGTAAAAATGTTATTGTATACTTTCAATACATTTTTTGAAATTAATTTTTCAATAAATTTTATTTAAACATTTTTAAAATCACTGTTTCAGAATGTGATTTATGAGTGGGGGCTGGTGGTGAGTTGCTGGTATGTTGGGTTGCGTGATCTCGGTGAAGGTCGGGAGCTTCAGGTGCCAGTGACGGCAGCCTCTCCGCTCTGCCTCTGTGGGCTCGGCTGGCTGCAGCGGGCCACGCAGCTCGATCTGGGCAGCTCCTCTGTCAGTGTGTCACTGTGTTTCCATGCAGAGCGTGACGTTGATTACAGTTGCGTAAACCGGGCTGGGCTGAGGGAGCAGGGAGCCGTCGGCTCCGCCCGAGGCTGAGGGCCGTGTGGGAGATCTGGGTTCGAGGAGCGACTTGGCAGCCGGGCTGAGCTGGAGGAAAGATGATACGCTGTGTTGCCCGCCACCTCATAATGACCAAATAGTCCCCCCACCCCTTCCCAGAATCCCCTCCTTCCCACACTGACTGGAAGCACGTCAGCGCTGCAGAGCACTCCTAATCGGAGACAGGAACCCACTTCAGCTGACAGCCAGAAAAAACATTGCTTTCTGACAGGAGCAAAAAGTTTAAGGTAGCAGGAAAAATGTACGGGTGGGAGATATTTTGGTTTAATTTTTAAAGTTGAGCGAATGAACTTCAATGAGAATCTTGTGTAAGTAGTCTTTTAGATGTTCCGTTTTGCTAGCAGCCATGACTGCTTTTGCAGGTGAGTGACAGAAGCCTCCTCATACCTCGGTGCTGTGAGGTGGATTCTGTGGGACCCATGGCCAGGTGAGCCAGCAGGCTGTCTTATGAAGGAGGTACAGGATTACATCACCCTGGACCGGGGGTGGGGGTGGGGGGCACTTCAAAGGGCCAGTCTAAAAGACCTTTCAGATAGACACATAGACAGATCAATGAATGGACAGAGACAGACAGTTTGACAGATCAACAGACTGAGAGATAGACAGATGATGACAAAAAGGGGGTACTGTTTCAGTGTTCAGTGTTTTGTGTATTCTTTACACAAATGCTGGTTTTATTTTGAGAAGACAGAAGTACTTTAATCATGAGGGAAACTGAGAGAGAGAGAGAGAGGGGGAGAGAGAGACAGGGAGAGGGAGAGAGGGAGAGGGAAGCAGATGGTATGGTCTGAATGGTGGGGCTCTCAGGAGGATTAATTTCCAGTAGCCTCCTTCAACTCAGACGGTCACTTCCTGCCTGCGGCCGTCGGGCCCAGGTGTGACTCAAAGCTGAAAAACACTGGCCCTCTGTGGGGGAGGAGCTTCCCCCGCCAGGGTGGGTTGCTGTGGCAACCGTTGTGTTTCTTGGGGACGGGCTGAAGTTTGGGAAGGCATTGCTAATTTTGCCTCAGCTCGAACAGCAGTGATACAGCTGGGGTAGGGATGTAAACTGATACGGTGCTTAATTAATCATTTGATCAACCACTGATGACTGTCTCATCAGTTACACTTAACGGTTTAACAGTTACTTATTAGACGTTATTTACATTTACATTTATTCCTTTGAGCTTTTATCCAAGCAACATACAAGTGAGGCACAACCCAAGCAAAAAGCCATAAAAGGAGTCAGCAATTTTAGAAGCGCATTTTGATCAAACATAAACACTATGAGATGTGTTAGAAGAAAAAAGGTGTTTATGATTCATTTCTCAAGCTAAAATCCAACACAGACACCGAGTCCATTGGTCTAACCCCTTGTGTGTCCCTATCAGTAGGAGCATGAGCTGGGAACCTGGTTCAACTCAGGGCTTCAAACTGTACCATTCTCTCCATCATTTTTGAGGACATTTTTGGTCAGCACACACCCCCCCCCCCCCCCCACTCTGGCCCCCCCAGGCTTACAGAATCTCCACCTGCAGGTGGGTGACAGCCTGGCCCTCACTGATATGCCCCCGCAGTGAGTCACAGTGCTGGTAGCGCCCCCCCCCCCCCCCCCCCGCCCCCTCGCGCCGCTGTGGTGGGGGCAGGAAATCCCAGCAGTGATCCTGTCTATTATTACTTCCTGTCTGGCAGCTGGGCTCGGTCCCATGAGCAGCGGGCTGTGGATGGCAGGGGGACTGTTACTGTTACTGTTACTGTTACTGTTACTGTTACTGTTACTGTTACTGTTACTCTGTCACTCTGTTACACTGTCACTCTGTTACACTGTCACTCTGTTACACTGTTACTCTGTGGCCCCTGCCCTGTGCTCTGCCCTGTGCTCTGCCCTGTGCTCTGCCCTGTGCTCTGCCCTGTGCTGATCTGCTTAAACCAGTGGAGCTCTGTGTGTCTCTGCTGAGGGAGAAACTCCATTCAGCCATACAGATAGTAGGTAGATGTGGAGGAAAGCAGACAATGGAAGAGCAGATTTTCAGTGCTGCAACTCGCGCATGTGTACACGCCTGTGTGCGTGTCGGAGTACATACGTGCTTTTATGTGTGCTAGTGTGCATGTATGCATTTGTGCCTGCATATTGGAGTGAGTGAGTGACTGAGTTCCACCTGGCCGTCGCAGGTTAGGAAGGGTGAGAGCTGATGTGAAGAGGAGAGCTTCAGTCTGAAATAACAGCATCTCAGCGCCCCAGCATTTCCACTCCCGGCAGCAGAGCCAAAGGGCTCAGCTCACCGCAGCTTCCCTGTGGAGACACGCTGAAATGAAAGGGCTGTTTCACTGCAGCAGCCGGGGCTGCCAGCTCTGATCCGCACAGCGGGACAAAGCAGTGCTTTAGCACAGTCCTGGCTCCTCCTCGCCAGCTGGAACCCAACCCTGCTCTTTCAGGACCACATCCACCTTCTCTTCCCAAAAACACGCCTCTTCGTTAATCCCAGCGACTGCACCCCAGCCAGCCTGGCCTGAAAACAGCCCAGCTAATGTGGGGTTTCACTGCTGCTGCTGCTGCTGTTTGCTTTTCCTAAAAAATGTTGTTTGTCTGTAACAGTGGAAACATAATTTTTTATTACGGAGTGTTTCCATAAACTAACCTGATTCACATTTCCATGTCAATCCCTGATTTTATTTGAAATTGTTCATTATTGTTACAGTGATATTATTATTATTATAATAGTAATAAATGATCAATAATATCTATAATCATTATTATGGTCATCACTTAAAATGAAGAGAGGCCTGCTGGGTGCAGTTTAGTATGGTCCGCTGGTTCTGATTTTGATATTTCTTCCTAATACGCCTGTGAATGCTGGCAAAGGTAAACACTGGAAACGGTTATCTGAAATCTGCTCAGGTTAATAACTGAAGTCGAGTGGAAATGAAACAGGGAAAATCTTATTACCGTCAAGAACAATTTCAGAAAATGTGAAGCAAGGAACTTCGGCTGGATGTCAGCCAAGACTCTGCCTGACGTCGGCACATCAGAGGAACAGGTCCTATTTTTAACAACTTTTTATTATTCTGCTCTGATTAGCAGCTGGAATGTTGAGGGAAGTTTGATCTGCGAGTTGGATCCCAGGATGGGCTGGAATCGGAGTCCTGATCACGGGAACGAGTTCCCCTTTAGAGAACACGTCTGAATTAAAATGGAGAGAAGGTCAAAGCCTGGCCTCTACTGGCCCTTCTGCTTCTGCCTCTCCCACCTCCTCACTGAGAGATCAGACTCCTGTGCTCCCAAGGGCATCAGCATAGCATCAGTATCCCAGCGGGGATCGAACTGGCAACCTTTCAGTTAGAAGTGCTGCTCCTTATCCACTATGCTACAATGCCGCCCCTTACCACTACACCACACTGCTGCCCTTCTCCTTACCGCTACACCACACTGCTGCTCCTTACCGCTACACCACACTGCTGCTCCTTACCGCTACACCACACTGCTGCTCCTTACTGCTACACCACACTGCTGCCCTGCTCCTTACGACTACACCGTACTGCTGCTCTACAATCTGATTACTCCATACTGCAGTGTAAGCATCTTTACTCTCTCTGAGTGTAGAATGTGCCATTTGAGTAGAAGCGTCTGGGGCCGGATCCAGGGCTTTTTTGCAACACTGTCTCCTCCTGCGTCTGAAGCTGTTCATGCAGAAATGATTAGGAACAGCTGGAGAGGAGACGCTGTGCAGCGTTTTATTTTGGTGTGTTTGTGTGAACGGTTTCAGGGGAAGCGTGCCATGCTCTGACGGAGGATGAGCTCATGGGGGAAGCGTGTTTGTCTGACCAGCCCTCTGGTGCACCCACATTCAGCAGCCTTTGAGCTCAGGCCGCAGGTCCGACTGCGCAGAGATGAAGGCTGGGTGGGGCGGGGCAGCAGAAACTGCAGGGTGATGGCTGCCTGCTCCTGCATTCGAATTTGTGATGGGAAGGGGTTAGTGAGGAGCTTTACCATCACCCTCCTAGTCTCTCCGCTGATCGTCTGTATGGTGTGATCCTCAGGTAGAGCTGCTGCGTGTTAGTCATGCTGGTAGTCCTGTGTGTGTGTATGTGTGCTCGTGTGTGTGTGTGTGTGCTCGTGTGTGTGTGTGTGCTCCTCTGTGTGTGTGCTCCTCTGTGTATGTGCTCCTGTGTGCGTGTGTGTGTGTGTGTGTGTGCACCTGTGCACCTAAAGCCACTGCCTCCAGAAAGCATCACTCTGATTTGTTCATCGGGTCGGTTTGTAGAGAGGACTGACTGGGTGTGGCAGGATTCTCTCCGCCGATGGTGCAGTGGGTGTGGCTCTGACCGCCGGTGTGTTTTCTGGTCTTTCAGACACCCTTGCATCATCAGAAGATGAAGATGATGATGAGTCTTCCTCCGAGGAAAACAAGACACCTGGCAACCAAAAGCTCGCACGTGAGTGCTTCCTCTGTCTCCCTCTCCCTCCCCCTCTCTCTCCCCCTCTCTCTCACTCTCTCTCCCCCCCTCTCTCTCTCTCCCTCTCTCTCTCCCCCTCTCTCTCTCTCCCCCTCTCTCTCTCTCTCCCTCTCTCTCTCCCTCTCTCACTCTCTCCCCCTCTCTCTCTCTTTCCCTCTCTTTCCCTCTCTCTCCCTCTCTCTCTCCCTCTCTCTCTCCCTCTCTCTCTCCCTCTCTCTCCCCCTCTCTCTCCCCCTCTCTCTCTCTCTCCCTCTCTCTCTCTCTCTCTCTCTCTCTCTCTCTCTCTCTCTCCCTCTCTTTCTTCATGCCTCCCTCTTTCTCCCTCTCTCTCCCCTGTCCAGCATCCTGTATTTTCTCCTTTCCCTGTCAGTGACAGTCACTCTCCCTGCAGTTCGGCTTCTCTCTGCTCTCATTAGGCCTGTAGGATTGCTCTACCACCAGGGTTCAAACACAGCTCTGTGGCACCACCTGGCCCTGTGTAGCACAGCTGTGAGCTTCACTCCTTTACTGAGAACAGGCCTCAGAGAAGCACACAAGGTTACTGTGTGGTGGAATAATGGGTGCCTGCCTCCCACACACCCTCTTTTTTTCTCTTTCTTTCTCTCTCTCTCTCTCACTCCCCCTCTCTCTCTCTACCTCTCTCTCTCTTCTCTCTCTCTCTCCCTCTTTCCCTTTCTCCTCTCACTGTCTGGCTCGGCTCAGATCAGTTCATTCAATGAGCGCTGTTGGCATGACATATATATTTGTGTTGGCAAACAAACCCGACATTCATGCATGGTGTCCATAAACGCCAAGCAGAGATGACAAAATGTTTAACTTTCACTCCCTTTGTTTCCCTTCCCACCCCGTCTCTCATTCTGCCCCGCTCCCTCTCTCCCTCCCTCCCCATGGCCCCGCCCCCAGCGATGGCTCCCGTTTGGGCCAGTCCAGAGAAGATGGAGAAGAAGCTGCACGCCGTGCCGGCCAGCAAGACAGTGAAGTTCCGTTGCCAGGCCAACGGAAACCCCACCCCCACGCTGCGCTGGTACAAGGATGGGACGGAGTTCAGGAGGGACCAGCGCATCGGGGGCTTCAAGGTAAAAAAAAAAAAAAGAGAGAAATTTCACCTCACTGTCACAGACGCGTCTGCAGTGTCTGCCCCATTCGCTGTGCTTCCGAAGGCCTTGAAAGTGACACCTGCTGCTCTGAGTGGGTCTCAGCATGAAGAGATGCATTGTGGGTGCTGGCTCTCTGATAGACCAGCGTTCTGTCCAGGGGGCACGCGTGTACCCAAGCAGGTTCATTCCCGGAAATCGCCTAGACTGCGTCAGACCTCCTGGCTCCTGCAGGGGGGTGGGGGTGGGGGTGGGGGGGGGTTGATTTTTGTAAACTTTGCCATTGGCGTGAGTGTGATGCGGGGAGGCAGGTGGGAGAAACAGCGTAAACACAGAGCCTCAGGACGCTAACGAGGACAGACACTTCCGCTCGGAAAATTGCATCTCACCCCCGAAAAGGTGCTTTTGATCTTCCTAATCCCGTCCCCACTCCGCTGCTGCAGGGCGGCGGGGGGTCAGGCATTGGAGGGGGGCAGACTCATCTGAGCAGAAAAATAAGAGGATTAGGCTGTTTTCCTTCTCCTGCATGGGCACCCTGGGCTACATTGTGTCCACAGCAGATTCCTTGTGCTGTCGGGGTCATTGGTTCATTCGTCAGTTGATCCAGTCATTGTACTGTGCTGGTGCATTTAAAACTGACATAGAGATTCGTACAGTAATTGCTATGGTTATACACACGTTCATACAGTAACATATACAGCAATTTCACCCCTTTGCATGCGGTTGCTGTATGTTGTGGCCTCAAACGGAGGTGGGCTATCTGTGTTTATTATGTAGAGGTGCTTGCTGGTGGAGTGTGAAGTTCGTTGGTAGGTAGATTCCGGACGGAGCCTTACTGTTAGGGTGACCGCTGTGATGTCATAATTGGGGACCGCTTGTGTCATAATGCATGTGGCACATCCATTGGTGGAATCGGTCAAGGAAGGAGGAGGGAATACTGTAGCCTGACCTGCAGGAAGCTTCATATACAGTGTGTCAGTACAGACAGCTCTCACTCATGCCTGAGAGTCAGCGCTTATTTAAGCATGGGTTTGAAATGAGGGCTGTAACAGGAGTGAGCTCTGCAACTCTTCAGTCTGCCAGTGGGTGGACTGGGCCCTGGCAAGCACAGTACAGGAAATATTTGTTAATTTGTGTTATATGTTATATAATATATAACATATAATATATATTATATATTTTCTTCAATAAAAGATGAAAATCACTCTCTCCCTCTCTCTTTCCCCTTCTCACTCTCTCACTGACTCATTCTTTCCTCTGAATGTCTTCCTCTCCTTCCCTCTGTCCCTCTGTCCCTCTCCCTTTTGCCCTTCCTTGGCCCCAGGTTCGAGAGCACATGTGGACCATAATCATGGAGTCTGTGGTGCCGTCTGACAGAGGGAACTACACCTGCGTGGTGGAGAACAAGTACGGCAGCATCAACCACACTTACCAGCTGGACGTTGTGGGTCAGTCTCCTCCCCTCTGAGTGGCTCTTACCTGTACCCTGCCTTCACCTCATTGGTCCAACGCCAGCGTGTGACCCCACCACTCTTGCTTTTCTCTCCCTCCATTGGTAGTCCCATATCAATAAAGCTATTATGTGTTATTGTGAGTATGGTTGCTCCAATGAAACGAACCTCAGGGTAATGTGGTCTGGTTTTGAGTGACAGTGAAGATACTCTAGCTTCTCTGAAAGGATTAGCTTTCCTGTCTCACTCTGACCCTGTCGATAAAAACCACTGATCCTGCTTTTAAAGTGTCATAGCTTTTCCTACTGAAAAAAGTGGATAGCATGACCCCGCCCACTAATTTTAATGACACTGTCCACTGTTATTGTGACCCCACCCACTCGTAGTGTGACTCTGTCCATCATTTGTAATATGACCCTGCCCACTCGTCTTTCTAAATATAATCCACTCTTCTTTACCTGACCCCGCCCACCCAGACATGACTCCGCCCATCCAATTATCTGACCCTGCCCCACCGCTGGCCTGACTCCGCCTCCTCTCTGTGCTTGCAGAGCGCTCCCCGCACAGGCCCATCCTCCAGGCGGGGCTGCCGGCCAATCGGACGGTGGTGGTGGGCAGCGACGTGGAGTTTGTGTGTAAGGTGTTCAGCGACCCCCAGCCTCACATCCAGTGGCTGAAGCACATCGAGGTTAACGGCAGCCGCGTCGGGCCCGACGGCCTGTCTTACGTTCGTGTCCTGAAGGTACGACCCCTCTGTGACCCCACACGACCTCTGCATGACCCCCTCACGACCTCCCGCAGGGCCCCTGTGCTTTTTACAGGTTCAGTCCACAGAACCTCATTCAGCCTACACTGTCTCCAGCAGGAATTCAGTTTTCTGTTAAACGTTTGTGCCTGACAGTTACTGATATGCAGTCTACCTGCTTTGTATTTATCATGAGAGTTTCGCCAGCTGTGTCCTGTGTTTGTCTAGAGATTTTGAATCAGATTATTATTTAAATCTGCACCATGTGACTCGCCCAAGCAAGAGCAGAGACACAGATGGTAAATGATAAGTAAATGATAAGATAAATGTGACTGATTGACATGATTTGATGTTGCCCGTTCTGCTGCACTGCTTACCGATTGTTTGGGGAAAGGAGTAGAGGGGTGTGGAATATTACAGGGAGCTAAAATACCTCACTGGAGAAGGGGAGTGAGGAAGAGGAGGAGATGTCACTCTCCCTCATCCTGCCCTCACCGCCTGGCCCTCCTCTCAGGGCCTCGGTGTTCCTCATGTTCCCCCTGTGTTTTTCGGCTCTCCTGCAGAGTGCGGGGCTCAACACCACCGATAAGGAGATGGAGGTGCTCCGTCTGAGGAACGTCACCTTTGAGGACGCCGGAGAGTACACCTGTCTGGCGGGAAACTCCATCGGCTTCTCCCACCAATCCGCATGGCTGGCCGTCCTCAAAGGTAGGGCTCTCCTCTCTCCTTCTCTCTCCTCCTCTCCTCTCCCCTCCTCCATGTCCCTTCCTGGGCTTTTTTGAACTCTCCTGTGGGTGTGTCTGTCTGGCTGATGTCATTTCCTGCTGAGGAATGGACTTCCTGCCTGACTTCAGGGTTTAGCCTGGGTAATTGCTATTCTGGTCACAGCTGGTTATGTGTTTAATTTAGGTCTGCGTGAGTGTTTATGCAAGAGAGAGAAAGAGAGAAACTGCCAGTGTAATTTGAAAATCTCTAGATGTCATGGTGGAATTATCATGTGATATTTGAATAGGAAGCAACGTTCGGGTTTATGGTGGGGGGGGGAGCAGTCAGATCTGTGGCAGACTGGTGCCAGGGACGATGGGTCTCGGGTCTCACACTGGGGGAGAAAGCCTTACGGCACAAAGAGCGCATTATAGTGCCACAATGGGAGTTTGTGCTGCGTGATCTGAGAAATAATGGTACTGAGGTCTGTCTGTCTCTCTGTGTGTTTATGTTTGTTCATGCAGCTGTGTTTCCAAGCTCTGTGTGTGTGTGTGTGTGTGTGTGTGTGTGTGTGTGTGTGTGTGTGTGTGTGTGAGTGTGAGAGAGAGAGAGAGAGCATGTCGTTGCGTGTCAGTGCATGCGTGTGTGTATGATTTCAATGGTCGCGTGCTCAGTCGTTTTTCCCCCTCCCCCCTCAGCCATGCCCCCATCGGCTGTCCCCAGCCAGACCTACCTGGAGGTGCTGATCTACTGCGTGGGTTTCCTCCTCATCTCTGTCATGGTGGCCATCGCCGCCATCTTCAAAATGCGCAGCTCCTCCAAGAAGACCGACTTCAACAGCCAGATGGCTGTCCACAAGCTGGCCAAGAGCATTCCCCTGCGTAGACAGGTAACAGAAAGTAGATAGGGGGTTTGAAAGGCTTACCTGCGCATTTTGGTCAGGTAACTAGGGGGGGTTGACATGCCACAGCATTGTGTGACTCACTCTTCAGTTTTTTCTTTAAATATTAAAATGCTTTTGGATCAGAGATGAGTGAGTTTTATAAGGGTGTAGAGCAGGTGAACTATACTTACCTTTCACTTCCAGTTATAGAGTTTCATTTAAAATACCTGCCGCTCTCTCATGTCTCTCTCTCTACTGCTCCTGTCGTCTGTTATTCATGTTTACACTCAGATATTCTTTTCCACAGTGATTTACAAGGCGAGGGTACAGAACTTCATGTAAGAGGTTCATATGAACAACAGTACATACACAAATGAACAGGCCTGATCTGAACAGCTCAGTCTGTGACACAGTGCTGTGTCTTACTGAACACAGAAGACAACAAAAAGACACAGAACATGCTAGAGTAACATCCCGAGGAAGGAGGGTAACCTCGCTGCACGCCCTGTGACCTGCAACCTGAGGGTAACCTGCCTCTTCTCCTCGCAGGTGTCGGTGGACTCCAGCTCCTCGCTGAATTCGGGAGCGATGCTGGTGCGGCCGTCTCGCCTCTCCTCGACCGGGACGCCCGTGCTGTCGGGCGTGTCCGAGTATGAGCTCCCCCAGGACCCCCGTTGGGAGCTGCCCCGGGACAGGTACGCTCACCTACGAGTGCAGACATCACCACCTGTGTGACCGCACTGTCCCTGCCCCCCTGCTAACTACCCCTCTGCCCCCCCGCTGTTCCGCAGGCTGGTCCTCGGCAAGCCGCTTGGGGAGGGCTGTTTCGGGCAGGTGGTGATGGGCGAGGCCCTGGGCCTGGACAGGGACAAGCCCAACCGCGTGACCAAGGTGGCCGTGAAGATGCTGAAACGTGAGTTCCCTCTGATGCAGGAGGCGGGGCAGAAAGAACAGGCGGGGCAGAATGATGCACACGGGTTCGCCCCGATGTAGTTTAACTTTGAGAAACCTGAACAGGAGCAGTGCGGATAACTGAGTGTCTCCCTGCTGTTTCCCAGCCGACGCCACTGAGAAGGACCTGTCAGACCTGATCTCTGAGATGGAGATGATGAAGATAATCGGGAAACACAAGAACATCATCAACCTGCTGGGAGCCTGCACCAAGAATGGTGAGAGACAGAGGGAGAGGGAGAGGGAGAGGGGGAGAGGGAGAGGGAGAGGGGGAGAGGGAGAGGGAGAGAGGGAGAGGGGGAGAGGGAGAGGGAGAGGGAGAGAGGGAGAGGGAGAGAGGGAGAGAGGGAGAGAGGGAGGGAGGAGGGAGTAGAGTAGAGGGGTGATAAGCTAGAGAATCTGAGAATTTGAATTTGAAATGGAGGGAGTTAGGGGGTGATACAGGAACATAATCCCTATCCCCCTGCCTCTGTCTCCAGGCCCCCTGTACGTGATCGTGGAGTACGCCTCCAAGGGCAACCTACGAGAGTACCTGCGAGCCCGCCGCCCCCCCGGCATGGAGTACTGCTACAACCCCACCCACCCCCCGCTGGAGAGCATGTCCATCAAGGACCTGGTCTCCTGTGCCTTCCAAGTGGCCCGGGGCATGGAGTACCTGGCCTCCAAAAAGGTATGCCTGATGGAGGGTCACCTGGACCCCCTCAGACAGCGATATATGAGTCTGAACGTTTGGTCTCTGCCCATCCTGGCCTCACAGTTCCCTGTCTGTCTGTCTGTCTGTCTGTCTGTCTGTCTGCGCAGTGTATCCACAGAGACCTGGCTGCCCGCAATGTCCTGGTGACAGAGGACAACGTGATGAAGATCGCCGACTTTGGCCTTGCCCGGGACATCCACCACATCGATTACTACAAGAAGACCACCAATGTGAGTGCTGTAGCTGCCAGACCCCGCCCCCAGTGACAACAAACCCCACCCTCCTATTCCCAGCACCTGTCAGTCACAGAAGCCACTCCCACATGGGATCAGTTTAACATGTGCACTGCATAAGGCGACAACAGACTAATGACAAAAGGGTGTGTGTGTGTGTGTGTGTGTGTGTGTGTGTGTTTTTTATCTCTGCAGGGTCGCTTGCCTGTGAAGTGGATGGCCCCAGAAGCTCTGTTTGACCGGATCTACACACACCAGAGTGATGTGTGAGTGTCTCCCTACTTCCCACTCTTTCTCTGCAAGACCCTGCATTCTGATTGGTTGGTGTGTAATAAGCCTGTTTGTCAGTTTTTTACTGTCTGTGTGCTGACTGGCTGGTTTGTTGTGGTCCTGTGTGCTGATTGGCTGGCTGTGTGTTGCAGGTGGTCTTTCGGGGTGCTGCTGTGGGAGATCTTCACTCTGGGCGGCTCTCCGTACCCCGGCGTCCCGGTGGAGGAGCTGTTTAAGCTCCTGAAGGAGGGTCATCGCATGGACAGGCCCGCCTCCTGCACCCCGCAGCTGTAAGCCCCCGCCGCAGGCCGTGTAAACACCGCAGACGGGCAGCTCCGTGTGCCTCACATCGGAGCCTCCGCCTCTGCGGCTGCTCAGCCTGTTAGGATTCTAAGTGTTCTGATTGGTTGGCGGGTCATGAACATTCTAGAGGGGGTGTGGTCTAAAGCAGAACCTGCAGAGTCGGCAGCGGAGCCTTCCGGATGGAGGATGACAGGAAATCAGGAGCTGAGTGTCTGGCCATGCTGTGCAGTTTCTGTGCCCTCGCCTTCACACTGAGGACTCGGCTCAGGAGCGCGGCTCTCTCGTACCGCCTCGGGCTCAGGCGCTGAGCGCGTGGCTCTCTCGTACCGCCTCGGGCTCCAGCGCTGACGACTCGGCTCAGGAGCACGGCTCTCTCGTACCGCCTCGGGCTCCTCTGCAGAGCCCAGCGCTGAGGACTCAGCTCAGGAGCGCAGCTCTCTCGTACCGCCTCGGGCTCCAGCGCTGAGCGCGCGACTCTCTCGTACCGCCTCGGGCTCCAGCGCTGAGGACTCGGCTCAGGAGCACGGCTCTCTCGTACCGCCTCGTGCTCAGGCGCTGAGCGCGCGGCTCTCTTGTACCGCCTCGGGCTCCAGCGCTGAGGACTCGGCTCAGGAGCGCGGCTCTCTCGTACCGCCTCGTGCTCAGGCGCTGAGCGCGCGGCTCTCTCGTACCGCCTCAGGCTCCTCTGCAGAGCCCAGCGCTGAGGACTCGGCTCAGGAGCGCGGCTCTCTCGTACCGCCTCGGGCTCCTCTGCAGAGCCCAGCGCTGATTTATGGGGCCCGGAGTCCTCAGTGTGGGCAGCGTGCCCAGCTAATCCATTTCCCAGTGAATGCTGGGAGATGGATGGATACTGCTGCGTGGAGAAGTGGGGCTTGAGGAGCATGTTTCTCACCTTTGTCCCCTTTCTCCCTCCTCCCTCCCTCCTTCTCTCTCCCTCCTTTTCCCTCACTCTCTCTCCCTCCTTTTCCCTCACTCCCTCTCCCTCTTTCTCTCTCCCTCCTTTTCCCTCACTCCCTCTCCCTCTCTCTCTCCTCCCTCCCTCCTTCTCTCTCCCTCCTTTTCCCTCACTCCCTCTCCCTCCTTCTCTCTTCCTCCTTTTCCCTCACTCCCTCTCCCTCCTTCTCTCTCCCTCCTTTTCCCTCACTCCCTCTCCCTCTTTCTCTCTCCTCCCTCCCTCCTTCTCCCTCCCTCCTTTTCCCTCACTCCCTCTCCCTCTTTCTCCCTCCTCCTCTCCCTCCTTTTCCCTCACTCCCTCTCCCTCTTTCTCCCTCCCTCCTTCTCTCTCCCTCCTTCTCTCTCTCCCCCTGCAGGTATATGATAATGAAGGAGTGTTGGCATGCAGTGCCCTGTCAGCGGCCCACATTTGCACAGCTGGTGGAGGACCTGGACCGCATTCTGACCATGTCTTCCAATCAGGTGAGTCGCCTCACCTCCATCACACCTGTAACAGGAACACCTGCCAGAGTGCAGTCTGCCTGCCACACCTTCAGCAGAACCACACCTGTCACAGACCACCTGTGTGCTACACCTGTGACGGGATCACCTGCGTAACACACCTGTCAGGGTATCACCTGTGTAATACCTGTGCCTCTGTTTCAGGAATACCTGGACCTGGCGTTTCCACCTGAGCAGTACTCCCCCAGCCTCCCTGACACGCTGAGCTCCACCTACTCCTCGGGGGTCAACTCCGTCTTCTCCCAGCAGAGCGGCGTTGACGAGCCCTGCCTGCCCACCTTCCCTCCCCAGCCCAACAGGGTGGCCTTCAAGAAGCGCTGACGGGCCAGTACCACTCGCCTGTCACCCTAACCCCCCCCCCTCACCCCCCACCCTGCCAAAGACTGAGCGATGGGGGTGGGACACAGGGGGTGAAAAATCTTCTCTTTATGTCTGAGATCCCTCTCAGGCCCACCAGGATGGCTAAGGGACCGCGGGCCTCTGCTCGATGGCATTGGAGGACCTTGAAGGCTCCGCCCCTCCCTCCCCCTCCCACAGGACTGTAACGCACTCCGAGTGGAGCCTGCAGCAGATGGAGGACTGCACGACAAAGACGACTTTTACTGCATTTTCTGCTTCTGTTGTTAATAGTGAATATATGAAATTAGTTTTTGCTTTGCTGACACATTTCCACAAAGACAATGTATTACCAAGGAGCAGTCACCATATGTGTAAATACCGTTAGAAAAGTATAAATATGATTACATATATTTCCACTATATTCTTATTATTTCAGTTTTGTCCCGGGGTTGCTCTCTGAGACTCTGAGGGATGCAGCACAGAGTGAGTTTAGGAGTATAACGAGACCGGTTCTCGGTTTGTTCACACTCTTGTTCAGTATCACCCGTCGGCTGTGGCCTGACTGTGTGAGCAGATAGAAAGGTTCTGTGCATGTTCACTGCTTTTTGTGGTGCAGGAGGCCCTCTCCACCAGCAAGGGAAACATTCCAGAGACCCCCAAAACTGGGGAAATGCACAAATACTGTACTGACAACAGGCACGCACACCAAGCAGATTCATTTCTGAAGTAAAAGCCCATACTAAAGGAAGACAACAGATTAGTCATTAATATCTGTACTTAGGTAATAATGCAATATGCAGCGTAAAAAATGAACTTAGGAATGTAGGTGCTGGAACGGGACTCTGTGGTCAGGGAAGAGAGGGTGAAGCTGGGTACAGGAAGTCCCCCCCCTTTTGGAAACCGTAGATGGAAACTCTGAGTGGTGAGGGTCTCCTGTAGACGGCTCAGTGGGTGAGAGCCAAGCAGGGCATAGAAAGCAGTAAATCTCCACAGCGCTTACCCAAAGGAAGCGTTCAGTACTGGCCGTGTGATCGAGACATGCACACACACTCTGTGGGACACAACAAGCTGTCAGCTGGATGTGACGACAGCCACAACCCAGACCGTGCGCTCCGTCTCTGCTGTGTCTCTCCTCACTGCGTGGCTCTGAGGAATCTGGACTTGCAGACTGCTTCTGCCAGCCTGTCTGCGCGCTCGGCATGGATGGAGGGTCCTCCCTCTGGGAAAGAACTGGAACACTCCTCTGTATTTCAGAGCGGTGAAAGGGCAGCTCGCAGAGGGGAGAGATTTCCACCAGAGCTGGGCCCGATTTGTATCCTAAAATGTGCTCCAAACGCTGTTCCTCTGTCGCGAAATGGTGTTATGTACAAAACAAATAAAAAGCTTGTGGTGAATGTGTTTACAGAGGACCTGGAGCAGAGCGTTGCCAAAAAAACACATGTGCTGTCATAAACAGATCAGAATGAATAAAACATTGTAAAAAAAAAAAAACACATTAAAGCTGGTTGGAGTGTGAAATGGCTTCATAAAAGGGTCCATAAATTAATATGACTGTTAGAGTTTCTCGCTGTAAATCATGTTTACAGGGATGGAATGTTGGGCGTGTCTGTTTAGGGCATGCAGCTGGAAGGGGGAGGGGCCAATTCAATATGATAATGAGCTGCTGAGCTCAGAGGCCCCACCCACTCCCTCTGAGAGCCTGTCTGAGTGCGTTGGGGGTGCATTGGGGGTGTGATTGATGGTTTTCTGGCCCTCGGCGTGTCTCTGTCAGTCAGCCGGGACTCCTGGACCGGCGCCGGAGTGCTGCTTCCTGCTGGTTCCTCACCTGCGTGGCGCTTCCCCCGGCCCGGTAGAACCTCCTGCCCGATACCTGCTGCGAGCGTGCTGTGCCTGGAATGCGGGTTGGACCCAGCGTGCCTCGCCTCTCCTGTGAGACTTCACCCACACTCCGGCTGCACCTTGGGAAGTCTTACACAACATGCAGAACCGACTCTGACAGGTCCCTTTATCCCAGTAATTCACCTGAAAATGCACCTGGGACGATCCTGGGGGAGGAGGGTGAGGGGGGTAAAGTACTACCCGGGACCTCAGGGGTTCAAGGTTACAAGGCACAGTGCAATAGCCTGAGAGCATAATAAATCAATGCTTCTGTCACCTTCATGAAGCATGTGGAAAATGGGGGTGAAGACATTTCCTCACTCTACAAAGCGCATGTTACATGTGGTCCCAACACTTCAGTGCATCTACACTACACTGACTTATGCAGAGCCTCAGAGCACCAATACATTCTTTTAGGAGTGTAACTGCACAGGCCACAAAAAGGTTTAACGAGGGTAAGTACCGTATAACTGTGTATGTACAAAATGGTTACTCGGTACATCCGTGGCTCGGTTACAGAAATAGTCATTCATTCTCTCGCTCTGGTTTAAGGGCGTAACGTCCCCTCCTCTCATGAAGGTACCACACCTTGTGTAGCAGCGGCCAAAGAAAGAGAAATCTCTGTTACAATTCAACGGGTGTGGATTTTTATTCGATGTAAGGGTGCGGAGTCGCGCTACCTCCCTGACCGCCCCCGCAGCTGCGGCTGCAGAGACGCGTCCTCAGGTCCAGCTAACGGGGCGCAGGTGAGACGTGCGGGCGAATAGCCGGTATCAGTTACGACAGATGGTCGCTGAGGGGCTTACTGGACCGGTGTGCTTCTGGGAACTGTTTTTGTGCGGCCTTTCTGCGATCTTCACCCTCACACAATTTCGCACAGTTACATCACATCACATCTGTTTCTTTAAGAGGGTTGTTCACTGGAAAATGTGAGTGGCGTAATAGTGATAGATTGTATTCTACGCGGAAAACACCCCGACGTTGCTCATGTGAAGCAGAAAAAAGCACTGTAACTTTTATTACACACGTAATGTTGCATCACTAGCTTTCCCCGAGTTAGACAGGTAACGGTAGATCCGCCTTTTTAAGTATTGGTGTTTGAAAAGTTCTGATGTCACAATCGATCAGTATTGATCATAGTCCTTGTTTTGGCCTGCGACAGTGGCGAGTACAAACGGTGTCAGCCTACGACATAACATCTTATCCAAGGCCGGTAAATTTAGCCGTGCAGCATTCACCTGGCAGTAAATTTTGATGACTCTACTGATTATGAGAAAACAAATTCACGGTTATAAATGCGAATACCCCATAGATCTGGGGCGTCCCCACTTCTGGCTGATGAACGCACGTTATGCGCCATCGCCTTGATTAAACACGTCTGTCTCTGAGCTTGCTTAGAGGTCAAAAAGTGTACGAGGCTAGTGAACGGGCTCTCGTTTCGGTCGCTGTAAATCTGGACCGGATTGGATTCACTCGTCGTCTTAAATTCTCTTGATTTATTATTTTCGGTTAACGCCCGTCCCTCCGTCTCGCGTATTATTGCGGTTATTGGTAAGCCCCGCAGGGCGCGCTTCTCCCTGCGCGACGCGGCCGGTGCGGCGCAGCGCTTCGCCGCCTGTCAGCGCTGACAGATGACCTGCCACTCACCCGGTGGGCTCCTCGTCAAGGTGACGCATTGTCTCGCATAGATGATTATTCACGTTCAGGCCGGAGGGGGCGAGGGGGGTTTCATATTTATTAAGACCGGTCAAGACACGAGCGCGATGACGTCACCCCCGCTGTTGTGCTCTCCGTTACTTAGGGATTGAAAAAAATTGTTTATGGGACCGAACGGAGGAAGGTTCTGGAAGAGCTGGGGTCTGCCAGCCAGCTCTGTCAGGGTGCTGAATAAGATGAGGCACAGTAAATCAGACTACATGTTTCCTCTGTCCCAGAGGAAGTTCAGGCAGAGATGGCCATGTCCCCTCCCTCCACCACTATGCAGATAAATGTGTGCTGTGTGTTTGTTCTTTTTTGCTGATGAGTGAATATGTGCTTTGTGTGGGGAGCTTTCTATACGCATAGCGCCAGTTCAGTCCTGTTGGCAGCAGTGCAAGACACAGCAGATGTTCATAAGTTTATTTGTGGTCCAGCATTGGAGAGGAAAGGGTTAATCCCTTCGTTGATCAGTTCTGCACCCCCCCCCCCCCTACCTCCCCCCTCCCCGAATCCTAGCCCTCAATATTTGCTCTCTGTTTACACTCTGCTGGGCTGGCCCACCCTCATTCCTGTCTCATTGCGATATAGTCAGGCCTGGAGAGGAATCCAAACGCAGTTCCGATTTGGTTTCCCGGCGGTCACTGTGGTGTTGGCTGCATATTCGCGCTGATTGCAGGCCTCTTGCTTGTTTTGGTATCGCTGTCTCCTTTTTTCTGTCAGTGTGAAATGAAGGCCTTCTCTTTCCTGCGCTCTGTAACTCCTTCACTACTTTTGCACCAGCTGCCTAAAGTCACAGTGCACGGGTTCGCTGTTTCAGCTAGGGCAGCTAAAGGCTGAAAGCAGAGGTTTACCCTGGGCACAGATGAGCCCCGGGAGGAGAATCCGCCGGAGCTCAGCTCAGCGGCAGTCACAGGCAGGAGTTTGACGTGTTTGGGATGCGTGAGGTGCTTCAGTTTCTCTGTAAATGGAAAATGTGTGGAGTGTGGGCTCCTGATGAGCAGTGGAAAGGTCAGAGCCCGTCTCTCTCGGGTCACTGTGTGTCTGACAGATGCGGGGCGAGACTGACAGGCGGGGTGAGAGAGGAGCGGGGCGTGTCACTCAGAGCTCAGGCACACTGCTTATTTTCCCAGCATGCTCCTCTCTCCCCTTCTGCGAATTCCACGCCAGTTCCGTCTCCTCCCGCTGTTCCACTGGTAGCTCCTCCCTCCTGGACACTTCATTCATTTGGCAGATGAGTTGTGTTTCTTTCTGTTGAAGCTCACAGGTCAGCATTTGGGTTGGATGGACACCTCTCAAAAGAATCTGGCACTGTGTGTGCATGTGCATTTGTGTGTGTGTGTGCGTGTGTGTGTGTGTGTGCTTGTTCGTGTTCATGTGTGTGTGTGTGTCTGTGTGTGTGTGTGTCTATGTGTGTGTGTGTCTGTGTCTGTGTCTGTGTGTGTGTGTGTGTGTGTGTGTCTATGTGTGTGTGTGTGTGTGTGTGTGTGTGTGTGTGTGAGGAGAGGAGTGTCTATGTCCCTGCTGGATGTATGTAAGGTGATTGCGGGGGAATGTGTTGAGTGCCATGCCAACATGACGTAGCACATGATTCAGGCACCCTGCTCCCAGATTACACCTGCAACACTGCCTGTCTCTAACGACTGGATCTACCTGAAGGGGAGGGTTTCCGTTTCTCCGATAAGACGGAGGGTTTTCCACACGGTTTCCAAAAGAGAAATCCATCTTAAATCAGCCTCACAGAGCCTCATTTGCACCGGTGGAGTATAATAATTGGCTGCATTGTGTGGCGGATGGATCCAGGCTCTCGCTAAGAATGAGAGGCCTCTGGGTCCCGTGATCACATAATGGTAAAGGGCTGTCAGGAATCATAAATCTCACACAGCATCCATTTGCCAGGGCTCAGCTCGTTCAGACTGGAAATGCGGTCTTGGGCAGGAATGGCCTCTCTGAAAAAAAGCACTTGTGTCTTGGTCATGTACTTCTGGCTCTTACAGCAGCTTGTAATCTCTGCGTGTTTCCGGAGAGCCTGCTGCCAAAAGCAGCCTTTCACACAGCAGAAGCGCTGCAGCTCTGTATCAGACACTCACTCTGCAGCCCGGAGAGGCAGGGAGCCGCTGAGAGCCCAATGTTCAGAGGAAAAATACAGTAAACTACAGAGTGACACAAGCAGAGAGATTAAGAGGGGACCGTCTGCCACACTTCGGTTTTTATCTCCTGTGTTTCATCGCGTCAGCTCAGCTAAAGGCAGACCTCACGCAGACCCCAGGCCTGTGAATGTCACTGCCTGACTCACTCTGTGTCCCGTTTCTAAAAGGAGATTTATCTGTTGACGCAGCACTCAGGAGTGTACAGTTCCAAACACTATCACCAGGCCTGCAGGCCCAACGTCACATCCTGAGAGAGTGCAATCACAGGCCCACGCTGCAGCAGACACTGAAAAACATTCAAGGAAAAGGAAGGTAGAAGGTAATGGATCAGCACAGGATTTTTCAAACATTGTCCATTCAAAGACTATGAAGTCAAATAAAATGTTAATATTTCATATCAGATGATAGCATATATTCCATATTTTAATATCATCGGTACGTTTCACAGAGGAGAGGCAGGCGTGCTTTCTAAAAGAACAGTGTAAAGATAGAAATAGGATTAAAGATTATAACTGTCTAGCACTACTGTTCAAAACCCTCCATGACCTCTAAAAGAATGAGATGATCAAATATATCACTGCCTGACAGGTAAAACCTGACGCTGCATTTTTTTCAAACCTGAAGCATCTACAATGTCAAAGTTCAAGCCGTGAACGTTAAGAGGTTGTATTACTCATAATGTGCCAACAGAGGGCGCCATGGTAATACTTTTGTTAATCTCAGCACTAAACTTTTGAGCGGTGGTTGCAGCAGTGTTAGTATAGGTGGTTTCCTACAGTTTGTTGTTTGATACTGTATTAGACTTTAATATGTGTCTATGTTTATTATGAATAAAAAGTTTTTTATTTACGAATTTTAATTGTTGTGGAGGCTTTACTGACAATGTCATGGACAGACATGGAGACAACCCTCCAAATATACTGTCTCTCACAAAGGATGGCACAGAGTTTGCACACTCACTCACACACACACTCACACACTCACACGCACGCACACTCACACACACACGCACACACACACACACTCACACACACACACACACACACACACACACACACACACGCACACACACACACACACACACACACACACACACACACACACACACACTCACACACACACACTGGTTGTTTCATAGTGGCGACACAGACCTACTGGGCCCTTCAAGAGAGTTTCTCTCTTTTATGGACAACAGCTCCCCCTAACGGCTGACAACCCACATAAAGTGGGCTCACTTTTTACAGGGCAAGACTGCTTCTGGGAAAAATAAAAGCTGTTAAATTAATGAAAAGTAAAGTTTAACATTATCATATTGGAACTGCATTTCGAAACAATATACCCGGATATAAACAACCAGTACTCTACACCAGCCGGTGTAGTTTCTCTGTCAGCTACAATATAAGGATACATAACGCCGTTTCGGCCACCTGCCATACACAGTGATTTAAACCAGCGTTTCCCAACCCTGCTCCTGAAGGCACACCGTCCTGCATATCTTCTATCTATCCCTGCTCTACCTACCTGACTGAACTCATCAGTGGCACTTTTGATTAGCAGAGCACACCTGATTTAGTCAAGCAGGAAGGATACATAGAAGATATGCAGGACAGTGTGCCTCCAGGAGCAGGGTTGGGAAACACGGATTTAAACAATGAAATCTAGACCAGCTATATTCAGTAAGTAAAACTGAGTGGATTTTTCCCAATTAGTTTGCAATCCTATCAACATGAATTTCCTGCAAATTCTTCTCTGATAAATCTGATTTATTAATTACTGTAGTAGGGCGACTCCACTGTCAGTTTCGCAACATTTGAAGAGGGCAGTGCCCTCCTCCTAATTGTCCCGGGTTCATACTTTAACACCAGCGGCCTCGCCCCGTTCGCCGTGTAAAATGACGTCAGATTGGCGCAGTAATTCCACCTGCGTGTGTCACCGAACAGCTGCCGCCTCTGTCTCGCATGGAGGTGCGCGATCCAGCCGCTGGAAGCCGCAGCCTTGGGGATGTCTGACAGCCGCGAAAGCGATGGCGACCTGCCGGTGGAGGGTGACTACGAGAGTTTGCCCCCGACCGCGTCGTTCGCGACGCACATGGCAGCCGGCGCCGTGGCCGGAATCCTGGAGCACACGGTCATGTACCCCGTGGACTCCGTCAAGGTAAGGCGAGGTGAACCGCGGCGCTAGCCGTTGCAAAGTAGCACAGCCGGACTCACCTTAAACGCCTTAACTGTGTACTTCGCTGTCTTGCTATCGAAACAACTTTTTGCGCTAGTTTCACATCCTATAGGAATACTGCGTTTGTTCGCTCCTTTAACGCTGTGCCCAGGTATGTAAACGAAACGAGAGTCGTGTGTATTTGCCGTGAGAGGCGCTGTTTCCGTGCTCGGTCGCTTCAGGTGACACGTCAATGACAGGTTGCTGTGATGGAATCAGCATCTGCGCTTCAGCTTCAGACCCGCGGCATTATGCGCTAATACATAGAGGCATTATTATCTCTGTTCATTGAACTGAGACATTCTTCTGCCAGCCACACCGGGCAGACAGGGAAGTAGCATTCATTATTCCTTTGTGTAGGCAGAAAGGGTGTTGCTGCTTAAAGAAAAAGTTTTGGTTGAAGTTTTCCTGTAACTCAAACTCACCCCCCAAACACTCACATACACACTCACACACACACCCAAACACTCACACTCACACTCCACGTTATGTAACTTTGTTGGGCAGAACTGTCTCCTGACAGCAGTTTTTGTTGTGAATAGTGTAAAGGCACACTTCCTGGTAGAGAAGACCCTTCTTTAGTTTTTATCTAAAATGCCAGTATGCTATTCCAGTTTCAGCTTTGCTAACATAGGCTGATCTGACTGTCAGTGCAGACCAACTGAGAACCACAACCATGGCCATCTCCTCTGCCTCCGCTCTGTGAAAAGTGCTGACATGGTGACTGTGCTGTGAGAAAATGTTGCTTATCTCAAAAGAGCTGGACCTCTGCCAGGAGGAGGGGCTGCGTTACCTGTGACGTCAGAGGTCACTGCAGTCCCACACCTCGCTGTCTGAAGGAGAGGAGCTGAGGTACAGCACCTTGCCCTAGAGTAACAGTGAGCTGCCTCTAACTCTAAACTAGGACATCCAGAGGCCAGCTGGCTAGTCCACCCAGAATTCCACACTGCCGAGAAGCCGCTCAACTGCAAATGTACACTCAACCACAACGCCCACCTGACTGCAATTTTCACAACTGCGACAGTGTAGCATAGTGGTAAACAGCAGGACTCGTAACAGGTTGCAGGTTCAGTTCCCCGCTGGGACACTGCTGCTGTACCCTTGGGCAAGGTACTTAACCCAGAATTGCCTCAGTCCAGCTGTATAAATGGATAACATGTAAAAATTGTAACTTACATAAACCACTCTGGTTTCTGGCTAAATGACAATGATGTGATGTGATGTCACCACAACACGCCCTGAGCCTCAGACACGTCGTATTTCTTCCTCATTCGTAATGCGCAGTCATGGCCGCAAACACGACTCTCACCGGTTCCGACCGTCCTGAATGGCGATGTGAGGAGGAGGCAGGTCGTTGTCCCGTTGCCATGGAGAGTGAGTGAGGCTGGCACCACATCAGGCTTCTGTTGCGTGTAGCTGCCTCCTCACTGCTGCTGTGCTTTGGGTGCTCAATAACAGCAGCCTACAGCTGTGGCAGGAACCAGCCTGCTCCAGAAACCCGGCGTTCCTCGCCTGCTCGTCACGATTGATGCTTTATGATGTCAGCACCATAAATATGACTTACAGTATCTATGGCTGGCTCTTCCTTGTCCATTTAACTCCATATCATGCACCCAGCTATGTTTGAGATTTAAAAAAAAGCACAAAGGCATGCCATGAGAGTTCTGGAAGGAAAATGGTTGCCGTGGTTCTCCCAGTTGGTAGCTGCATATTGGTGGTGACTGAGCTGAGTCTCTGCCTTCCCTGTAAAGTGCCTTAAGCTCCTTCAAAGGTGCCGTATAAATGCAGTATGCTGCAGTTTTTGCTGTGTACAGAGCACAGAGGACCTCACCATTCATAGGCAACAGCTTAATTTCCTGTCCTATAGAAAGCTTTGTTTTGCTGGAATAGTGCGTGTGTATGTGTGTGCATACATGTGTATGTGTGTGTGTAATTGTGTATATGTGTGCATGCGTGTGAGTGTGTGTGTGTGTGTGTGTGTGTGTGTATATGTGTGTGTGTGTGTGTGTGTGTGTGTATGTGCGAGTATGTGTATGTGTACGTGTGTGTGTGTGTGTGTGTGTGTGTGTGTGTGTGTGAGTATGTGTATGTGTACGTGTGTGTGTGTGTGTGTGTGTGTGTGTGTGTGTGTGTGTGTGTGTGTGTGTGAGTATGTGTATGTGTACGTGTGTGTGTGTGTGTGTGTGTGTGTGTGTGTGTGTGTGTGTGTGTGTGTGTGTGTGTGTGTGTGTTCAGCAGGCGTTGCGGTGCTGATGGTGGCAGCACTGTGGTTTCCCCGCTGTGGCCCTGTCTGGCTCAGAAACAGCACACCTAAAGGAATGCGTCCCACTCGCAGGTATGGGGGCGGAGCCGGCCAATCACCACCTGGGATTCTGCTCTTCTCTAAAAAAAAAAAGAAAAGCCGGTTACACAACCTGCAGCCCTGCCCTTCAGCAGCGTTTCTGTCACCTCTCCCCTGGTGCTCTCAAGTTACCTGTGTTCAGCAGGTACTCCCACTCAGAGTAACGTACACAAATTGCGTTGTTTTATCCTTATTATTATGCAATCCATTCATTTCATCCTGTGCTAGAGCCCGATATTTACTGAGGCAATTCAGAGGAGCAGAGCAGAGAGGCAGCTGATGATGTTGAATGCAGATTCCCTGCCAGCGCAGGGCTGAGGGAGCAGATTGAAAGCACTCAGCCTCCGCTCTCTGTCCTACCTGCAACACATCCGGTAATTAAAGGGATTCACCTGGATAAGGAAGCCAGGGAACGTGCGGAAATCATGTCTTAGAAGCAGCGCTAGGCCTGGCTGTGATTACCTACAGCAAACAGGAGAGACACAGTTTAGCTGAAGGGAACCGGGAAAGAGGCTAGCTCACAGACAGGTGTGTCCAGGTGTGTACAGGTGTGTAATTTACCTGGTCTAGGTCCAGACACTCGGAGCTGTTGTTTATGGAGGCTGTAGACACAAGGCCAGGTAGACCTTTCTGCACCTGCTCTGTCCTCATGGCATTATTGAGTCACATGGTTGTATTTTGTAATATCACCCAGTTAAAGGCTGAGAAGTTGAGAGGTTTTGAAAACAGATGCTGTCTGAGAATATATTCACTCACATCAGCTTGTGCTGAGTGGGGTTGGATGGAGATGTTTTCTTGCTCTTTTAAAAATTCTTGATTCTAGACTCATCTCTGCATATTTTCAAGTGATCTCTCTCTCTCCCTCTCTCTCCCTCTCTCTCTCTCTCTCTCTCTCTCTCTCTCTCCCTCTCCCTCTCTCTCTCTGTCAGTGTTCAGCCTCCTTAGCTGGTGTATTTTTGTTTTCCTTGTCCATGTGCTTTTGTTTTCCTTGTGTTCTAGCCCTGCCCCGCTCCCCGCCCGGTCTCCGCCCGCCTGATTGCCTGCACACCTGCTTCCCATCCCCTCGTCAGCCCTGCCCTATATCTTCCCTGCTTTTCCCTGTCCTGTTGCTAGTTCGTCACAGTGTGTTTCTCCTGTTTCGTCCCCGCCGTTGCTTCTGTCTGCGTGTTTTCCCGTTCTCGACCCTGCTCGTACCCTGACCTCGTTTTTGCCTGCCTCCTTGCCACAATCGCCTGGTTGCCTGCCTGTGCGGTTCCTGACCCTGCCTGCTCCGGTTTCCGATCCTCATTCTGTCCACAGACTGCCTTCCGGTTTTCGACCCTGCCCGTTTCTGATTTGCAATTTGCTTGACGATTTCAATAAAGACACTTGGAACCCGAAGCTCCTGTGGTCCGCGCCTGAGTCCTTGCCTGAGCCCTGACACTCTCTCCCTCTCTCTCTCTCTCCCTCTGCCTCCCTCTCTCTCTCTCTCTCTCTCTCTCTCTCTCTCTCTCTCTCTCTCCCTCTCCCCCGCAGACGCGCATGCAGAGTCTGCAGCCGGACCCCAGGGCGCAGTACCGCAGTGTTTACGAGGCTCTGAGCCGGATCATCCGCACAGAGGGGCTCCTGCGGCCCCTCAGGGGCCTGAACGTCACCCTGCTGGGGGCCGGCCCCGCCCACGCCCTCTACTTCGCCTGCTACGAGAAGCTGAAGCACAGACTCAGCCAGCTGCTTCAGAGCCGGGGCAACAGCCACATCGCTAATGGTACCGCCCTGACACTGACCAGTTTACACCTGTATACACCTGCATGACATTGACCAGTATCCATAGCAACTTACATAAGTTATAGTTTTTTTACATGTTATCCAGTTATACTGCTGAATGTTTACAGAGGCAATTCCGGGTTAAGTACCTTGCCCAAGGGTACAGCAGCAGTGCCCCAGTGGGGAATCGAACAAGCAACATTTCAACATTTTTTGCTGATTGGGCGCGGTCCTCCTGGCTGACCGGGATTGGTCCTCCTGGCTGACCGGGATTGGTCCTCCTGGCTGACCGGGATTGGTCCTCCTGGCTGACCGGGTGCGGTCCTCCTGGCTTACCTGCTGTTTTGTTCTCTCTGCAGGGATGGCAGGGGGCGTGGCCACCATTTTGCATGATGCAGTGATGAACCCAGCTGAAGGTAACACTTTAACACTTTAACCTGGCCTTTGACTTTAATATAGCCTTTTAACAGGGAATTTAGCCAGGGTATGGGAGACATGTAGCCTATCCTGCAATCTGATATGTGGTACAAGATATTTCTCTGAACTGCTGTACAGAGAAATTAAGGGCAATGTTGATTTGTTCAGCAGAGAACCCACAAAGAACTCTCACATGCCTGAGTCTGTCTGAAATCTGAGCTGCACTGTTAAAACTATACCACAACTATTTCCTCAGAATTCCTCTAAAGACAGCTGTCTGTCAGTTAGATGTGCAGTCTGTGCCACAAACACTTCCTCATAACTCCTCTACAGGCAGCTTGCTTTTGGTCTGATCTGATGCCGTTTCTGTGATGGAGCACCTGGTGTGCTTCTCTTCCTGCCTGCTGTTTACGGGGGCGGTGTCTGTCTCACGTGTGCCCCTCTGCCCCTCCTCCTCCCCTGGCCCCGCCCCGCGGACGCAGTGGTGAAGCAGCGGATGCAGGTGTATAACTCGCCATACCGAGGCCTGTGGGACTGCGTGCGGAGGGTGTGCCGTGCCGAGGGCTTGGTCGCCTTTTACCGCAGCTACGGCACACAGCTGGTGATGAACGTGCCCTTCCAGGCCGTCCACTTCGTCACCTACGAACTGATCCAGGAACAGCTGAACCCGGGCCGGCAATACCGTCCGGACAGGCACGTGCTGGCGGGGGCGGCAGCGGGGGCGGTGTCAGCGGGCATCACCACCCCACTGGACGTGTGCAAAACGCTGCTGAACACGCAGGAGGGTGTGGCCGGGCGGAGCCTGTCGGGCATGGCCGACGCCGCCAGGGCCGTGTACCGCCTCGGGGGGGCGCCAGCGTTCTTCAGGGGCACGTGGCCCCGCATCCTCTACCAGATGCCCTCCACTGCCATCGCCTGGGGCGTGTACGAGTTCTTCAAACACAACCTGAGCAAGGGGGGCAGGGCCAGGGCTTGGGAGAGGGTGGGGTCAGCACAGGGGAATGGGTGGAGCTGACACGTGGAGGGGCGGGCCCAGGGCTGGGGAGGAGGTGGGGTCAGCACAGGGGAATGGGTGGAGCTGAGACAGGGAGGGGCGGGGTCAAGGCTGGGGGAGGGGGGGGGGGGTCAGCACAGGGGAATGGGTGGAGCTGAGACAGGGATGGGCGGGGTCAGGGCTGGGGGAGGGGGGTGGGGTCAGCACAGGGGAATGGGTGGAGCTGAGACAGGGAGGGGCGGGGTCAGGATAGCTGAAGGCATGGGGCAGGGGTTGATAAGCCGGGAGGACACAGCAGCAACAGGAGAGACGTGGTGAAGACTAACCCGCACGAGCTGGACACTGTTAGCCTCTTTCCCTCCTGCTCCAGGTAGGGATGTACATCTCCATCACTGGGGCCGATGCGATACACATCTCCATGCATTGCCAACGATCCGATACAATTTGATTCAACACAATGCGTTTCAATGTGATACGATGTGATGCAAAGGAATATGATGCTATGTAATTCAGATAGTTTGATTTTATTTCTTTGGTTCTTAAGAAGACAGTGCTGCCTGTGTACTTTATAGCAGCACACCATATTTTGCATGCGTCTTGTCAAATTATCCGTCTCTCTTGAAAAATCTGAAGTGTTGTCAAACATTTGATGTGTAGCAATTCGGTGGAACGTGTAGCTCTTCCTCCTCCATGATAATCTGTGACTCGCCCGGACACGCCTCCAACTCGCGCGAGACTTGGCCGAGAGACTTGACGAGAATTGGCCACTGACAGCAGTGGAGACGAGAAAGTGCGCTTGAGAAACAGTTTAGAGAGGAGGAATCAACCTAAATATGAAATCATTGATCACAAATTATTGGTCACATTTCTAAATAATAAAGGTATAGGGCCTCTACTAATAATTATATAAAAATAAATTGGATTTTACCGATGCAAAGATGCATCCCGAGTTCATTCCAAATTGGATCTGGTGCACACTTTCAATCAGGGCAATCGCATCATGAACTTTTAATGCCGGTTCACCGATTGCAGTGCTGTTTGTGTCCGTTTTATATCAATGTACTGTTTGTGTTAATGTCAGTTTAACTGATATTTTGTTGAAGGGAGTGGGTTGGTTAGATGGTTAAAGCAGATCCCCTACTTTGAAGTGAAACTGGGAATGTGGAGTATGGAACAGAGTACATTTTAACACACATGATAGCTTTCAGTGTCATTAGGACAGATACTGTTGTGGTTATTTGATATAAATCAGAGCACAAAAAGCCAATGAGAAGGCTTTGAGTTTGTACTGCCACAGT
>NC_050587.1:40230000-40237500 GCF_013368585.1 Megalops cyprinoides | reverse complement strand
GACCAGGAATCACACCTTACAGATGCCTGAATGCAGGAACAGGGGTGAGTCGCTGCTTAGCAGCAGCTGCAGAGGTCTACAGAGGCACTTACAGAGCGCCATGTCAGGAGATCACAGGCAGTGGTGTGAACTGGTATGAAGCACTCAGAGTTAACGAACACCCATGACAAACACATCCTCTTAACCTTTTACACAGGTTCCAAACACCTGTAACGTGGCCTAAATTTGGCCCTGGTGGTGAAACCTCACTATGCCTTCCATGTCCAGCATAGAGGCACAACACTGATCCCAGTTCAGCGGCTTTCTGAAAGACAGGAGGTCTCAGCAGGTGCGGACTGACCCGGGATCAGCATCAGGGCCATGACAGCCATGCTTATAGCCACAATCACTGCAACTTCATAACATAACAAATTTAAATTAAAATACATATTTTTTAGGAAAATAAATATTAATGACATAGCGACAAGGCTAGCGAATGGCCCCTGTCCTGCTCTGCTACCCTTATACAATAGAGCTCAGCACAGCAGGGAAGCTAGTGTCTTCTCTGTGAGTCTGCTGAATTTGTTTAATGTCTTTGCAGTGATTGATCGAGGTGATTAAGCTTTAGATCCCAGCAGGAGCCCAGGACAGAGGGATGATTCTTACTGCTGGAGCAGCGTGCTTAGCCACCGCTGTTTGGGTTCACAGGAGTTAGGACTGCACAGTGAACCCTCACCTCCATCTCAGGAGAATTCTCACTCTGCTCCAGGACAACAATCACTCCCCCTCGACTCTACGCATTGCACTGAAACTTTGGTCTTTGCAGAAATTAGCAAAAGATAAACATTTTGCAGTCAGTCCCACATGAGCACTCTAGGTTTTGGGAAAACTTATTAAATTAAATAAATATGTCTTGTACGGGGCAACAATATTTTAAACGTGATACAATTTAAATGTGCCTTCAGTAAAAACAGCATATGGTCTGATTATCAGGGTGGGGGAGACCCTCAGCTGGGGAGTCTTCAACACAGTGATCTTGACCACATGCTGTTTTTACTCAAAGTCATTGTTTTTCAAAGCCAGAATGTAAGATCATGTCCTCACACACGGAGAGGGTGGGGTTGGGGCGTGGGTGGGGTTGGGGCGGGGGTGGGGTGGGAGGGGTGAAACCACCGCGTGCCAGACTCTGCCTGTGGGGGTGGCTTAGGGCCGTTCCCCCGCGGACCGCTTCCTGGCGAACAGGTGGGTAGGGTCTCTGGTGCGCAGGTTGGGCTGGATCTTGAACATGGGCGGTCCCATTGGCCAGCGCCAGGCACCGTTACCGCCCACCCCGGCGGGGGCGGAGCCTCCAGAAGGCAGGGGGCAGGGCTTGCTCTGCAGCAGCTGGAACAGAACCTCCATGTCTGGGCCGAGGTGGGACACCAGCCCCGCCCTCACCTGCGACACCGTGTCCTCATCACAGGTCATCAGACTCTGCAGCAGTGTGCTGTAGTACCTGCAGGGGGCGACAGAGAGATGGCATCAGACCGGAGAACAGGCCTGTGTGTGAGTGGGGCGAGGGTCACGCCATGCAGAGGTCCACAGATGAAAGGTCAAGGGTCATAGGAGGTGAGTGAACCTCTGTGTGTGAGATGCAGAAAGCGGTCAGAGACTGCAGATGCTGTGTTTGAGATGGGGGCAGTGGGCAGCGGTCGACGCAACGTCTCACCGGTTGGGGAACTGGCTGGGCACCTGAGCCACCTCTCCGATGGCGTCGGGGTTGGCGCGGGCCACGGCGCACAGGTCCAGCTTGCTGTAGCACTCCTCCTGCACCTCGGAGATCATCTTCTGGAAGGTGGAGCAGCGGCGGATGGTGAGGAAGACCTTGGAGGTGATGCCCGTGGCGATGCACTTCAGACTCTCCTTCACGAAGGTCTTACCCTGCGGAGACACGACGCCCAGGTCAGAGCCCGCTACTTCTGCAGCGAGTCAGTCTGCGTTAGAACACTGCTCATTCTGCAGCACACAATCTGTGCATTCGAACACTACCTCCAAGACCTCATCCAGCCCTACACACCTGCCCGGCCCCTACGCTCAGCAGCAGCTGGACGTCTTGCTCCTCACACAGACAGAGCGGGAGGTTCTCGCTCTGCAAGGCAACGACGCTTCTCCTCCATCGCTCCCCAGTGGTGGAACGAACTCCCTGTCCCGCTACGGACAGCTCCATCACTCCAATCCTTCAGACACATCTCTTCAGACTCTACCAGGACTGATCTATCACACAATATCCCCCCCCCCCCACCACCACTCACTTCCCAACTCCTGTCTGCTGTCAGCTTTCAGCTCCTCATCTGGATCGGTGCTGTTAAAAATGGCTGTGCTTTTTGTGTTTTCTGTTTTTTTGTTACCGCCTTTAGTCTGGCCCTCATTGCACTGTTTTGAAGTTGGATCTTGTTAGTGGCCCTATACCCTGTAATTGTATAAATTAGCTAGAACTGTGTCCTCAAACAGACTTTGCTTTCATCTGAGAACTGTCTCAGCTGAGAGCAAAAAGCATCTGCTAAATACATAAATGTAAAATGTACTGCTCCTTCTGAACACACCGTTCTGGGTTAGAACACTACTCCTTCTGAACACACCATTCTGGGTTAGAACACTGCTCCTTCTGAACACACCATTCTGGGTTAGAACACTACTCCTTCTGAACACACCATTCTGGGTTAGAACACTGCTCCTTCTGAACACCGTTCTGGGTTAGAACACTACTCCTTCTGCAGCACACCATATCTGGGTTAAAACTCTAAACTCTCAAATATGTGATGTTTGTGTTAGATCAATGCATCACAGACAGAGAGTCATAAATGCATGGAATTGCATTTCTAGTGGAAGCAGCACGCTCTTGGATTATTCAAGACCAGGCTTGACACAGTGCTAAATAAACCGCACTACAGGCAATGGGCCGTTCCTCTCACTGAACTTTTTAAGTACTTGTTTTCTCCAGCAACATGCAGTAATTAAAAGCAGGGTGAATTTTTTCCCTTTCTGCCAACACTCGGCGCATTGGGCTTATCTGTTCTGACATGTCACAGCGAGCGCTTTGCTGTGCACACAATTCCGCCTCGACTCAGCAGCTGGACTCCTGCTCTAGTTTCGCTGGCTCGCAGTTGGCTGCGCCGCGGGTGGACAGCGTACGCGCGTACCTGTGTGTCGAACTTGGCGGCGCCGTGGAGGAAGGACTTGCAGATATCGTGCATGCCGTCGGTGTCGCAGGTGGAGTTATCCAGACAGGCGAAGGCGCTGCAACCCACCTGCAGGGCACCGTTCAAGCACCGAGCGACGTCCGCTGCAGAGAGAGAGAGAGAGAGTGACTGCAGGGCGGGGAGGCAGCGAGAACCTCGCAGAGGAGCCAAAAACAGATGCATACGCACAAAATCTGAAATCATAACTAATTTGCTATTAGTGTAATTGATACATTGCATCCTTTCCATATGGCCTCATGAAGACACTATAAAACCACGAGGGAATGTGAGAACGAGCCTGATAATAATGAGTGCTGCAGTTCCGATTCCACGCGGCAGATTGCCTCAGTGCCTTGGGCCTCGCGCAGGGTTTGAAGACCGCGCCGCATCCCGTGCTGCTGACACTCAGATTTCTTTAAGTTAGTTCGTTACACACGTTTAGTCAACCACTGTCTGATACAGAATATTCTGTTAAAACACGCTGCAATGTCCAGCAAGCTAACGATTGCTGTTTGTTGATTTTCACTTGCGTTTATGGCAGTTGAAACGGCGCGCCCCTTCGTGTACCATCACAATTTAATGCAAAAGACTTTTTACAAGAAAACATTACTTGCTAATTAAACAATCCAATTATAATTCCAAAAATGATAAGAAAAGAGTTATCAAAGAGATGCTAGACAAAACAAGGCATAAACTTTGCAGTTTGATCCACTGTTTTGTTCGTAACAGGAAGGAAAACCGAACAATTTGAACAGCTGTTATGTCAAAGGTTTGACATGCATCCCAACAACGGTTACTAACAGATCACACACGTGATAATGTCTCATTACAAGTGGTTTGTAAAGCGCACAAATGCATACCACTATAACTGATGTGAGTGATATAAACGCTGTACATGTACACGCGAAATAACGAAGCTGAACTCTGTAGTAAATACCAAGTAAGTGGTAAACGCAAAATATCACTCAAAAAGCGTTTCAGAAATCACTTCCACTGTTATGGCTCCTTGTCTGAACAATTGCCTACTTTTGAAGAACATGTTTTCGAACTACGCGCTAACTCGTGACTTCACACGCCGACATCCGTCACTCGCCGGTCCCTGAGTTCCTCTCCTGCAGTGTATCTGATGGACTGTACGAACAGGTAGGCTATCACTCAGCATGGAGTAGCAAGATCTGTAATAAAACTGAATGCAAACTGCGGGGATATTTTTGTATGCAGACAGCACGCAGTTTTCAACCAACTCTACAGAAACGTGAAGGATATTTGCTGGAAAATTGGGTGCTTTTTTGTTAATAGTACGAGAACTCTAAAATTGATATAATTTGAAATGAAACCTGCATTAATAACAGCTGAAAATCAGAACCAAGTTCTTACTGTTGTTGACCTTATGCATCGTGCATGTGCATTTTAAGTTTAAGTGAGGAAAACGTCCAGCTGGCAGCAGGAGACCAGCGGGAACGCGGCGTGCGCAGGTGGAAGGGCGAAACTTACAGGGGCTGTTGGCGGAGAAGCGCGCTCTCCGGGGCGAAGACTCGCTCTCGTCCTGCTCGTACGCGGCAGTGACCAGCACCAGCAGCAGAAGGAGAAGTCCACTCTTTTGCAGCATTTTCAACGGAAAGATCTTTGCAAAAAACGCGACGGCAGCTGCCTCTCAGCGGTTCCCGCTTGCTCTGAAAGGTACGGCTGTGTAGGTGCACCGCGCAGATGCTGATCTCGCCCCGGTTTGGGTTGTGTTGTAGTGGGGTGTTGTACTCCAGTCCATGCAAGTTCCTGTTTATATAGGAATTCTGTATCAGTGACAATGTGCTGGACATCACGAGCCGGCGGGTTTGTCCAATCAAATTACAGCATGCCGACAATTCAGAGCGACAATGACAGCATTTTAATCGATTTTCCGATGAGGTGTACTTCGGGAACTTTTCCTTATCTTAAGCCATTATCTTTACGCGTTTGCTAATGTTTTTCGGTAGTGATCTGTTCCATTCACCGACATACTTTACGTTGGCAATTAGGGTAATCTAGGAAAACTCTCCAACCAGTAATTTATTTATTTAAAACGTGTTTTCCTCCCAGTTTATTCTACAAACCGCGACTCAGAAATCAATGACTGAATTATGTCAGAAATGTAAAGCCCGCATTCACATTTAAATGTCATTGTAAGGAAACAAATATAGCCATGCACACATTCTGTGAATAAAATACGTTAATATATTTCTTGCTTTTCTATCTTAAAACATGCCATTTTATGGTGTTCGCTGGAAAACAGAAATAAAAGAAACAAAGAAATGAATTCATGTTTTAATAATGTAGTTGATGAGCCTTTTTCACTGAAAAAATGTTCAGCTGCAATATGAACTTTTAAAACTCAGTAACGAAAGTGTGAATTTGTATGAAGCCCCAGTAAGTTTCCCCCTCACGGCGCGTTTTCATACCCTGCAAACTGCGCAAGCCCGTTAAAAATGGCGCAGGCTTAGCAAACCTGTTAATGTCCTACAGCAACTGATTTCTCGTTTGGTTATGTTTTCCCTATAAAACTTGCTTACAACAATACAGTTTTTATTTATTTATTTTATTTCTCTGTGCATATTTATTTGCGTTGTGCGCTACAAGGTTTGATGGCAAGGCCGTAACATTTGAAAAATACGAACATGCTATTGTGGAAGGAAATTCAGCAGAGGTAGCAACAAATTAGCAAGTAAGTAAATAAATAAGTGAAAGAAACACCATGGGGTATTTGTGCTGTCCATGCATAGACTCTCATTGAGAACTTAAACTATACTTGAACGTGTCAAAGTTGTTGGGGATTTTTTTTCTCCAGGAAACAATTATTTGGAAAACCGTACATTAACCCAGAGCTGATTCAGTTGTTAGGTCTAAGAGGAAGAAAAGGTTCGTTCACCCATTCCTTTTTCCAAATTAGCCACGCGGCGTCACCTGCATTTGTGTGGGAAACGGCGGGTGAATGGTTAACAGCGGACGCGGTTCTGAAAGCAGGACAGAGAATGCAGCTCACGCCTGGCCCTAGGAACAGGCCGGAAGTCGGGCAGGGAGTTAAAGTAACCTGCAGACATGCTGCTTCAGATGATGAGTGTTACCCCGCGCTGGCAGTAGCAGCAGTTTAATTAAATCAAGCGATGTTTCTGTAAAACATGTATTCTTCCCCGCGTTTGTTTTGCAAAAAAATGTAATTGGGTTTGGGTTGCATATAATTAAAAACTTGTATCATGATAAAAACAACGTACATGAACTCCTTACATAATTTTGTCTTTTGTCCCAGGAAAAAAGACAAGCAGAAGCAGGATGGGTTTATCCTGGAGGGCAGGCTAGTCGTCATGGTAACCAGGCCTGCGCATGAGCTGCTGAGGACCTTCTCCCAGACTGACGGATTCTGTGAGTAATTAAAAAGTAATTAAAACGGAATGTTTTTTTTTTTTTTTTTCGGGCAAATTACAATACTGAAGACTTCTGTGCCCAGCTGCAACAGAGTCTCTTCACAGCTCTATCAGGGGAATCACTGCTTCTGTGAGTCAAAACATTTCTTTCAACCAGCGACTGCAGCACAGCACTGTGAGTTCTGAGTACTGAATTGGAACAGCCAAGATCACCAACACTCAGTGCAGAGTTGTCCCCAGTCCAGATCTGAGTGGTCAAAACAAGCTGTATTTTCTCCAGAGCTCTATATCACAATCATATGTGTTTCTAAAATTAGGGGAATAAGTGCTTTATGAACGAAAGATTCCCTATTGCTGCCTAATATTTGTAGTTAGCAAGGAACAAGAACACAAACGCTGTTCAGTGGACTGAGCATTAACGCTGGTCTGTTAAAATATTGGCCTGAATGAGTGGTTTAAACACCTGCAGCAGGTGTCATTCACCTGACACCCTGTGGTGCAGGCGCATGATGTGTTCGAACCTCTGACCTGCACAGCAGGCGTGTTCCAGCAGGAGAGGGCCAGAGACATCATTCCAAAAGCAGTGGATCCCTCAGAGCTCTCAGAGGGTGTCAGGCGTTCGCTCGATCCCAGGCCTTCCTGACAAGGCTGCCCCTAAGCCCTGACCCAAAGTGCAGCTCTTAGACAGGACAGCTGGGTTTAGAAACAGGTTTGCGAAGGCTGATCCTGGGTTATTTACTGGAGCCGGTGGACACCCAGCTGCAAACCCAGCTGGCTCAGTGGCGCGGCCCTGGTGGCCGAGTCACCTTTCCCCCCAATGCGGGACAGCCAGCCCTCATTCATATTAAACTCCCCACTTCCACCCTGCCGCCAAAACGCCAGTCTTTAAAAATAATTCTCCAGCAGCA
>NC_050587.1:40212500-40225000 GCF_013368585.1 Megalops cyprinoides | reverse complement strand
CAGCACATAAAGAGCCCCGAAGCTGAGCTGTAAATTGAAAGGAGCTGAAAGATTGCGAGCGTGTTTGGACACTGCTGTGGGATCAGATTGCTGTTCCTCGGCTGGGCTGTAGGGGGGTTCTGCACGCTGCGCTCGCTGCCGTGGGAGGTCTGTTGTCGCGGTGCTCCAGAGCAAACGAAGGGTGGAACGGATGTAAGTGAAAACTGAAATAGCGAGGTTTTTCCCCCAACGCGCCAGCCGGCTCAGAGAAGAGCCAACGGAACAGCCAATCTCACAGGAAGCGGCGTCCGAGCTGGCCAGCCAAACGGCCCTCGCCATGGAAACTCGCTAATCCCGCGAATGAGTCTCACACCTGGAAAAGATGCGGCTACAGATAAAGCCGCCCTCACTTTTCCCACTTAATTTAACTACAATGTTCCGCGGTGACGCGAGCAAGCATGAGAGTCAGTAAGGTTGCTCGTTAAAGCTGACGGCTCGTTAGGGTCCTGCAGCTGCTGGCTGTGAAAGTGCCCGAATGTAATGATAACCCATGGATGTCACTGCTCCCTGACGGGATCTTTACCGAAAGCTGATATCTGTAACTGGAGCTTTTCAGAATTATGTCTTTGTATGGGTTTTACTGTGAGATTCCTCAACCACACAGGGCCCCATAATAGCCCAGTTTATGAGAAACATTTCTCTAACATCTCTGTAATGTTGTAGCAATATTTTCCCCTTCCTAAGGCCATCCCCTTACCCATGAACACCAGCAGCTGAGTTTTATGTTGACTGACAGAGTGATATAATGTGTTCATGAATGTGGGTTCGTTTTTTTTTTTTTTTGCTAACACGCACCATACTCCTCTACAACCATCATCATAAAGCATTGTTGTTTGTTACATTAGGTTATGAGGCCTAATGAATTTGTGTTATAACGCTATATGAAGTATGACCTTGCATTTCAATACAATTTTGAGGGGAAGGGTTAACACTTCACACTTTTCTGTGGAGATGAATTTCGCTATTTTTTGAGGAGTTTTGCTGCTGCACCCCACCCCCCTGCTCCTGGGACCGCACACGGCACATGAGGACAGTGAGGAAACACTTGCACACCACCCTCATAAATGCCAGAAAAAAAGAAGAAATGAACTGAAGAAAGACTGCCTTTTTTCCCTTTTTTCCCCTTTTTTTGGAAAAACGAGCAGCTATTTTTAAACCAGCCCCTGAGGGTATATTTACCTCCAGCTCTAACTCCACTCTGTGCATCAGATCAAACCAGTCGTTTAATTAACATTCAGGCCAGAACAAAAGCCGCCAGAGCCCCCCCGGCTGGCGACCCCCAAGCGCGGTGTGTGGCACCTGCCGTGACGCGGGACGCCCGGGCCAGCATGGGCCGAGGCCCAGGGCGATGTTGGCTGGGGGTTGGTGTTCGTTTATTTTTAGAAACCCAGCGGGAGTGAAAAAAAGGTTCCTGAGTCTGAAAACAGTCTAAAAATAGCACCAGCCTATTCATTGGGAGTGCTGACGAGGCGGCAGCCATTTATCAGAGCTATCCCGGAGGCCTGCCTGCCAGCGTCCGCGCCAGTTCTGTCCGCACGGCTGAAATGAATTAATTCAGCGACTCGGCTGAATGCTTCATTCAGTCAGCCGGGTGGCACCTCCACACAGTGACTTACACAACTCCTATCTGACACCTTATTCATTTGTACAGCTGGGTGTTTACGGAGACAGAGCAGGTGCAGCACCTGTGGTACAGCACTGAAGGGCTCAGGAATGCCAGCTATTTCATGTGTTCTGCATTAGGATGTACACCAAGCAAACAGATAAATGGCATTAAAGACGTTCATTGCTAATGTGGTATAAGGTGAGGATTTTGATAGCTGAGAGTTTGATACCCAGTACGATGCGTTTTTTGGATTAGTGGATTTGAGATAGCTGAGAGTCTGATTGCCGGTATGGTGTACAGTGTGGTTTTGGATCATCGGATTTGGGATGGCTTTGTTCCGGATCCAGCTTGTCACTGTTTCCTGTAAGCCTTCGGTGTTATGTCGGCTGTGCTCTGTTTTGTCTCCCGTGAGGTCAATACAGTTTGACTCCTGTAATTTCACATGACTGCTCTTGTATCGGTAATTATCCAGGGCTTTCAATATGATTTGAGTTTCATATCAAATACTCGAGCCATGACACGAAGCATGAGAGGTCTTGTGTTGTCTTCCTGTTTCTGATCTTAAGATCCAGGGATTGGGATGGACATGATTTTGAACTCTTTTGATCTCTCAGCCTCTGAAGATGTCACTTTCGTGGCACAGTCTCTCCCTCCACAAACTATTTTATCATTTTTTTCGCATGTTGTTTGGCAAAAAAAAGAACAGGATTGGATTGGTTGACTTTGGCTTTTGGCAGAGCAAACCAGCATACTTTGGCAGGACACCTTGAAACGGCGGAGATCAGAGAAAACAAACATCTTGAATTTGACCAGAGGAGAAGTTTCTGGGTCCAGAAACGAGGCTTCGTGAAGCCTGTAGCCCTCTGTCACTGTGTTAGGGGCTCAGAGCTCAGAGCAGACTGCATGTCTCCTACATCATTGTGACATGGGAAGGAAAATGTGTTGTTTCTGCATCACATCTCTGTGCACACACAAAAAACCAAACATTCGCATGCGCACGCATGCACACACACACACGCACGCGCACGCACGCACGCACACACACTCGCACGCACGCACACACACACTCGCACGCACACACACACACTCGCACGCATGCACACACACACACGCACGCGCACGCACGCACGCACACACACTCGCACGCACGCACGCACACACACTCGCACGCACGCACACACACACTCGCACGCACGCACACACACTCGCATGCACGCACACACACTCGCACGCAGGCACGCACGCACACACACTCGCATGCACGCACACACACTCGCACGCAGGCACGCACGCACACACACTCGCACGCACGCACACACACTCGCACGCACACACACTCGCACGCTCGCATGCACACACACTCGCATGCACGCACACACGCACACACACTTGCGTGCACACACACACATACTCGCACACACTCACACACACGCACACACACACGCACACTTGCATGCACACACACACACACACTCGCACACATGCACACACACACTCGCATGCACGCACACACACACTCGCACGCACACACGCACACTTGCACGCACACACGCACTTGCACACACACACGCACACACACACTTGCATGCACACACACTCGCACGCACACACGCACACTTGCACGCACACACGCACTTGCACACACACACGCACACACACACTTGCATGCACACACACACACACACGCACTTGCACACACACACGCACACACACACTTGCATGCACACACACACTCGCACGCACGCACACACACACACTCGCATGCACGCACACACACACACACTCGCACGCACGCACACACACACACTCGCATGCACGCACACACACACTCGCATGCACACACACACTCGCACGCATACTCACACACACACACACTCGCACGCACGCACACACACACGCACACATTCTCCTCACAAGCTTCCACCAAATACAGTATTGCAACTGCATCTGTGTAGTAACATGGCTTGCAATGACAGCACATGTTGAGAAAGCAGATTTTTATAGTTTTATACTTCTCAGCTCTTGGTAGCTTGTATTTGTATGTTGGTTTTGAGGTGGTTGGCTGTTTAAACTGCAGGGTCAGTGTCAGAATTTTATGGTGTCTTTCACTCTGTTGTCCTCTGGTCTCTGGAGGTTAAAAGAACTGCAGACATGCGTTGATTCTTACACAACAGAACATAGATGTACCTCACTGCAGCTGTCTGGCTCTTGGAATTATGTTGTGGGATTTGGTGCCCTCCTCTGGATATTCTGTGTACTGCAGCACAGTGTTGAGCACCTGTAAGTGGGCAGGGTTTACCGCTTGTTTCTCACAATCGCACAGCCCTGGTCACTGAAACTTCACCATTAAATTTAATCGGCCGCTTGTGGCGTGTGGGAGTTTACAAGGTGGCGGCGACCTCGAGCAAGCAGGAGCAGCTGTGGGGAGACTGTGAATGATGGTGGGTTGATGCCCCCTGGTGGAGGATACCTCACACTGCGACACGGCTGTTGAACGCTCTTGAGCAGTAGCGTCAGAGAGATGTGGTTAGACATCTCTGGTCCAGGACAGTGGTTAAGCCCTGCTATGTAGACCGCGCCAGGAGGTTTGTTGTAGACTGGATGTGGGATGGACCTGACCTTAGTCTATACATGGATATAACATGTCTGTTTATTAGCAGATTGATTTTCCCTTTGTGGTGCAGGACAGACCAGGCAATGAAGTCTTCATTAATGAATGATTACAAGTTTACACATGCATGAGCTGTGGATTGCTCTCTCTCTCTCTCTCACACACACACACACACACACACACGCACACATAAACACACACACACACACACACACACGCAGAGGCTGCTATAATAATACAATGACTGGATGCCCTTTCAAAATGATTTACCGCTTCACAAATTTATTTTGTTAAGAGCTACTGCACATAATCATGTCACTATATTGCTATATGACCAATTTATACGGCCAAACATTGACGTACAATGTCTGCTTCATATATAGAAACACACACAACCGTTTTATTGTTGCTTTGAGAGTGTTAAACTAGTGGTCTTAAATGATCTCCATTTTCAAAGCCTTTTGCCGTTCGGACTTAAATCTTATATGAATAAATACAAGTCTCAAACTGTACTCAGGGGAACGCAGCAGCCATACAGTTAATCGCGGAGGTATTTGGGGATTTAGGGGAGAAGCTATGGGAGACAATGGCTTTTGGTAGGGGATTTCTGGAGATTTGGGCAGGACGTTGTTCCGCGCAGAGCGGAGGGGTCTGCCGGTGTGTGCGTGTCAGCACCGCACGCACGGCCGGAGCGCCGAGGCGGCGCGTCGTGATTGCTGGGGAGAGATCAGACGTCGAGCGGCGCGGCGCTGTAAGTCCGAGGCAGCAGAGGAAATCCGCTCTCCCGTTCCCCCTCCGTCTCCCCCTGCAATTCGGCTTTAGGAATCGAGCTAATCTGAAGAACTAGCCGACCGCTTACGTAATTAGCCTCGCCGTTCTGCCGGGAAAATGCAGCGCAGCTCCGGCTTGCTTCAGGTGGGGGCTGCATCCGACGGGGACCGCTTCTCTCTTCCGCTCACTAACGCCGGCCGACCCAATGCACCACTTCGCTTCGCTGCGGTAAGACCGAACGACATTTGTGGAAATATCCCAATGAACTCTGGCTAAGTGAGCGACAGTCTGCGCACGGTTTAAATACCGAGCTTCGTTTAACATCTATGACGAGGAAACAGGCGATCGGTGTTACATAAGTCCCCACAGGGGCATAGAAGGAGCAGAAGCGGTACAGCAGCTACTCAAATGCGTGTGCGCAGGCAGCTGTGTATGGAGTCTATATGACCTCTTCTTTTCTCCTTCGCTTTACTACTTTAATACATTGTGGAGAACAGGGGCACTTACTGCACTACCTGCAAACTATTTTGAGGGGGGAAACAAGTGATTCAGAAGCGATTTTATTTTTATTCTTCTGAGAAGTTATTGAAAGAGTCGAATTCTCAGTACCCATAACGGTGGCTTTATTTGGCACTTAATAATGATGCCGATTCCTCGAAGACCTTTCTAACCTACTTTGACCCACTATAACGCAACCTCAGGGCAGTCTGGGGTCAGTTTTAAAGCGGGTATCGAGTTATCTGTGAACTCGCGTTTCTGTGAAAGGGTAACAAGCGGAGAGCTGTCGTGAGCTTTCATCAGACGGCCGAAACACAGGACCTACGCTGGCGTTATTATCAACCTGGCTATGGCCGCGGTGCAGGGAAGCCACTGTGGACGGCAGCGCTGTACCGTAGCAGAGACCGGGAGAGGGCATCCCCGGCAGACCCCGCTGATGGAGATCCGAAGCGGGGCGAAGTCCGCGTCTGTGGGGATTACTACCCAAGGCGACTGAATTTGCTAAAAAATTATGAAACCCAGCCGTTAACAAACAGACTCTTTAATTTAGGCTGATTTGACCCAAGATGGAAGGCAGCGAAAACATTTCCCGTCTCAGAAAATTATTAAGAATAACGTCCATATTAATTTCGTTTGTTTACTTAACAGACGCTTACCCAGGAAGACTGACGTAGCTCACATTTTACAAACTATCCTTTGATACAGCTGGATGTTTTCTATAGTGGGTTGTGTCCCCTACACGAGTCAAGCGTACAACAGAACGAATCTGGGATTCCACCTCCAAATATTATCCCTGTGCATTACCCACTAAAGTGAACAGCCTGTATAATACGATCCGTGGTTATACTTATAGCGATACTATGTGCATGTATTATGCTACAGATGTAGAGAGAACATTGTTCTACATGATTGTACTATTCTCAACTTTTGTTCAGCCAAAATAATACTGTTGTAGTTGTTGCCTTTTGCACGTTTAGGTGCATTAGGTTTACTGTTAACTTTATTTGCATCTTCTCAGTTAATCATTCAGTCTGTTTGAATTCATGAAATTTAAATGTGACATTCTTAAACTATCGCTCCAGTAAATGGGTCCCTATATTGTTGAATCGTGGCGCTGGTATAGAAGGATTCGTTTCCTTGGTAACCTACAGTACCATGTGACACCCCAATCAACGAAAATATATTTTTTTCCGAATATGAGCACCGTGCCGGTTCATCTGAAGGACAAGGTTATTTCTCCGTGGAGAATGGTGAAAAAAGGTAGCACAAGATGACAATACAGTGTGGTAATATGTTAATCTGATTTAAAAAACATGCCTAAAATGTATAATGTATAATCTTCTGAGCATTAGGCTACACAGTGATTGACGTTCCGAAATTTCGCCATCAGAATAATGTTTTCACGTCCTCGTGCCCCAAACAGGGTTTGCATCGTAAACGTTGGAAAAATGTACCTGCTGTCCAGCGTTAAGAATGACTGAATGACTGATTTATGGTGGAGTTCAATGTCCGTCCATCATTGCTGTGGGTGGAATAGCCGTCTGTCTATCACTGTCACCATAGGATTCTGTAAGAAGTCGTACGCTTTAGCCTCATAATAAGTCGTTTCGCGTTGGTAAACATATTGAAGGGATATTTATACATAAACTATATGACTGTGTAACTCCCCCAAAAGTAACAGAGAGTGGTTCGCTTTTCTCTTGGGCTCTGGATCTGAAGCAATAGTTCTTGGTGAATCTATTAAGTACCGTCTTTTATCATTATTACTAATTAGTTACTCTTATCCAGGGAGCAGGGAAACCAGATACCTATAATGCATATGATAAGAGCAGTGAGGTTATTAAGTCTTTTGTTTTTCTGTGGTCACATTCAAAAGTTTGGGTTTCACGCTTCTGCAACACTAAATGCCAAATGGATGAACCAATAGCTTAAAGCTCATTGTGAGCTGTATATTGGGTATATGTACTGGCAGATGGATCGGGAGAGGGAGGCAGAGCGACGGTCAGCCCTGGCTGAAGTGGGCTGTGTTGTACTGGTGGTAATTCTCACTGCAGGTGCTTTCAGCTCTCAGTACCTGAGCCTGGATCAGACTCAAAGTTCTACACTGAAATGCTGGGGTTATGAATTGGAGCAGCTAAACTGATCAGAGACAGTTATGGAGAGCAGAAATTACCCCTCTCTCTGGGGCTTTGGGGTCGGTGGTTTGGTGCTGCTTTCTGCTACCATGCCGGAGTGGACAACAGAGTGGCGGCTCACCCAGGCGGAAAATGAGACACCCCCCAACCCCCCCCCATGTGATAATCCCTCCCGTCTTCTGAGCAGAGAGGAAGCACGGGCCATACCCCCCAGGCAGAGACAGACAGTTCTGCCGCCACCGTACCGGATGTACAGACTGGATCACTGTAATGCAGCTCTGTGGCATCACTGTGTCACTCCCACAGTCTCATCTCCCAGACAGTCATCATCGATACCAGCAGCCTCAACACCTGCGCTGTCCTCTCAGTTTCCGCTAAAAGCGCCGAGCACACAGACAATCAGGTCAATGATGTTTAAATCCTCATATTCTGTTTTAAATTGAAGGGCTTACCCGGCATGGAAAAGATTTTTCTTGAACAGTTTGTATTGTTCACGAATGAGAGAGAAGGAGAGAGAGAAAGAGAGAGGGAGCTGTTGGGATTCACATCTGTTGTCACAGTGAGGGGGTTGGGGTGATGGGTGTAATTATAGTTGGTGTACCCCAAATGAGTGGCAGTTTTAGGCTCAGAGGAATTGTGCAGACTATCTGCTCTGATGTTCTCTAAGTCAGTTTTTCAGATTCCGTTTTTGATTCGTTATCGGCCAATTTATTGATTTATCAGGTGCACGTGAATAGCAATGATGCGTAAGTGGGAGGTTCACACTGTGAAATCCCATAATTCCCTGTAATCAGGCTGTATGAGCTGAGACACATTGCGTGGATTTCGTGTGGCACATGACCATCTGAGACTTTTCTGAACTCCGTGAGATGTCCTGTATAACAACCTCATGGATCGGTATTGGGGCAGAGTTGTGAGATTTGTGTAAATTTTACATTGATGCAATGTTGTGGCTGGAATGTAATGTTATGGAGGCATGAGTGTGGAACAGGATATTATGAAAAACAACAGCCACATAATGTGGAACAATCTGCAGATTCACAATCGCTCACGTCATAACAGCTGCATTCCTGAGGAGATGAACAAACCACATAACAGTTCCACATTCGTCACCGTGTGGCGATGCAACAGTGTATACTTACACACTCATTCATAATGTAAATCAAAGAGTGTTATCCTGGCATTGTGGTTCCATAATTACACAAATCTCACCACCGCATGCCCTCCATGGTTACTGCGTGGTTGCTATGTAACTACAAGTTGTTGAGCACACCTGATATAAATACAGTATTGTTTTGCTAGTATAATATGTTGAAGTCTTGGGGTCTGAACGCAGCAAATTTTTGATCCTATGTAATGTAATTACAGTGTTGTTACACTGTTATAAGGTGGTGTAATTACAGTGTCGTTACACTGTAATGTGGAGCTTCGCTCTGTGCTGTGTCCCCTTCCCCAGCAGGTCCCAGCTCCCGGATTCTGACATGGACTATGAGAGACCCAACGTCGAGACCATCAAGTGCGTGGTGGTGGGGGACAACGCGGTGGGCAAGACGCGTCTGATCTGCGCGCGGGCGTGTAACGCCACCCTGACACAGTACCAGCTGCTGGCCACCCACGTGCCAACCGTCTGGGCCATCGACCAATACCGCGTGTGCCAGGAGGTAGGCCCCGCCCCCGGAGCCTGCAGGGATGCAACACACAACCTCATTGGTTAAAAAATGTAGCGCATAGCCAAAACAGAGTCACTCATTGGTAGCTGGTTCTTGTGCACAGGTGTAAGAGAGTCATTCATTCACTGGTAGGTCTAGTGCACAGATACAGCAAGTCTCCTATCGCTTGCTAATTTTGCCACTGTTACACAGCACTCCTCATAATGGGTGTAGCCTACTACATATTTAATTGTGCTATTGCTGTGAGTTATGGATGCTGTCATTGACAGTGGGATATATGGTGGTGTACTGTATGTACTCAAAGACTTACCATAGTTTTATAGTCTGTCTAGTTTCAGATTAGCACAAATGAACTTGTGGTAATGCTTGAATGGTGTTGTACATGTACTTTCTGATCTGGGAGTGTTAGCCTGGTCTGCTGCTGTTGCTCATTTAACTTAGATGGATACACTTCTGTTCTCTTGTGCTGGATAAGATGAATGTAATGTAATATCACCTAATGGGTGCTTGGGTTTAACAGAGATACAACAAGCCTTTGGGGGTGTGTAGATGCCAGAGCAGTTTTCATTGGCTGTCTGATCTACTGTTTGATTTATTGTTTGGTGTCTGCTTAAGGGAGTATGACAGTGGATGCTTCACCATAAAGCTTTTACAGGGTGATAATTTACCGGTGATTGAGAGTTTCAGTGAGAGGAGGGGGCTGTGTTTGAGTAGCTGAGTGTCTGCTCCTGATTGGGCAGAATTACCTGTTTCCATGGTCCCCCGATGGGACTCGGTGCTGAGTTGGCAGTGTGTGTGGAAGCTGGTTGGCTGCCCTCGTGCGGGCCCGAGCTGCTTCTGAAGTTCCGCCTGCAGCGGGTGGCTGAACCGGGCCCGAGCTGCTTCTGAAGTTCCGCCCGCCGCAGAGACCTTTTCGGGTCGCTGCCCTTACACGGCAGGTCATGATTCGTAAGGAGAAGTGGCATGCTGGGATGCCGAGCGATGTGGACTCCTTCTCCTGATTGGACAAGTGTCAGCTCGTTCTGCTCTGTCAGCCCGGCAGTCTGCCGAAGCTCGTCAGCGCTAGTGTTCTGAAGCTCACAGGCCTGTCTGTCTGTCTGTCCGTATGTCCATCTGTCTCATTCGTCCAGGTGTTGGAGCGGTCCCGGGACGTGGTGGATGATGTCAGCGTCTCTCTGCGTCTGTGGGACACATTCGGGGATCACCACAAGGACAGACGCTTCGCCTACGGGAGGTAAGGAGCCGGACGCCCAACGCCCATGCGCTGTGCTTGCCCTGAGTTACAGGGCTGTGATCTAAAACAGAATATTCTGACTGCTTTGTAAATGTTGTATTTATGATGTTTCTATGTGTGATGTGGGTAAAAATATAAGGTTACCACTTACCCTGTGTTTATCTCGTAAGAGACTCTGGACAGGAGCGTCTGCTACACAATCCATCAATCAATAAATAATACAGGTGTGAGGAGCACATTTAAACAAAGGGAGGATGCTGTGGGCTTAGCCTGGAAGGAGTTTCTTTTTTTCACTGTCGGTCTGCATCAGGGCCAAAGCCAAGACTCACTGTGTCAGAGCCCAGATTTACTGTGTCTCAGCCCAGACTAACTGTGTCAGCGTTCTCTTTGTCAGGGCTGAGAACTGTAGTTCACTGTGTCAGATTATGGAGTTCACTGTGTCCAGTTGCAAAGTTCGCTGCATCAGAGCCCAGACTCGCAGTGTCAGAATCCAGTGCTGACTGTGTCACAGCTCAGGGTCACTGCAGAAAGGCTGTTTTGTGTTATTGTGTCCGGGGGGTTGTTGAGCTCTTCTTCCTTCTCACATGACTCTGTGACATCATCCTAACTCCCTGACGCTGACAGTGACTCCCTGATTTGGTTGTGACTCTCTGATGATGATTGACTCCCCGGCGCTGTCGTGACGCTCTCACTTCCACCGCAGGTCAGATGTGGTGGTCCTGTGCTTCTCCACCGCCAACCCCAACTCTCTGTACCACGTGAAGACCATGTGGTACCCCGAAATCAAGCACTTCTGCCCACGGGCGCCCATCATCCTGGTTGGCTGCCAGCTGGACCTGCGCTACGCCGACCTGGAGGCCGTGAACAGGGCGCGGCGGCCCCTGGCCAGGTAAGCCACACACCTGGTGCACCTGTTACATTGTTAAACAAGTTCTGTCATTAACAGAGCCAGTACAGTACTGATCAGAAAAGCCATTAAATACACAACCAGCGCAGTGTGGTAGGGAAATACGACTCAACCCGCTAACATAAGCAGCACAGCCTGGAACAGTATTAAACTCTTTCAGAGCCAGCAGAGCAAAGCCCTGAAACGCCACGGAATCAAACAGAGCAGCTCTGTTAAGCTCAGAGCCAGAACATTAGGGCACAGATGGAGCCTCATTTTTCCCCCGTGGGAGGGGTTTATCTCCATGTCTCTCTCTCACGGGCTGCAGACCGATCCGGTCCAATGAGATCCTGGCGCCGGAGAAGGGGCGGGAGGTGGCCAAGGAGCTGGGCGTGCCGTATTATGAGACGAGCGTGGTGGCGCAGTTCGGGGTGAAAGACGTCTTTGACAACGCCATCCGCGCCGCGCTCATCTCGCGCCGCCACCTGCAGTTCTGGAAGTCACACCTGCGCAACGTGCAGCGGCCGCTCCTGCAGGCGCCGTTCCTGCCGCCGCGGCCGCCGCCCCCGCTCATCACGGTCCCCGCCCCGCCCTCGTCCGGCGCGGAGCACCCCGGCCGCCTGCTGGAGGACCCGCTCTGCACTGACGTCCTGCTCGTGCTGCGGGACCGGCAGCGCGTCTTCGCCCACAAGGTCTACCTGGCCACCGCCTCCTCCAAATTCTATGACCTCTTCCTGCTGGACCTGGGGGCCGAGGAGAGGCAGGGGGAGCCCCCGGCCCCAGCTCCGCCCCGGGCCCCACCCCTCTCCACGCGGGCCGCCAGCTTTGACGCGTGCGAGAGCGAGGAGGGCGAGCGGGCAAGCCTGCGGGCGTGCACCAGCGACGACGCGCTGAGGGGCGGGGCCGGGGTGAGGGGTGGGGCCACGGATGGGGCGTGGCCCGGGAGGCTGCTGTCGTCATGGAGCCGGGCCTTCGTCAGCATCCGAGAGGAGCTGGTGGACGACCCGGTGATGGGCGGTGCGAGGCCCATGACGGTGGTGCACATGGACC